>NW_026910280.1:42500-245000 GCF_963691925.1 Scomber scombrus | reverse complement strand
TGGGAATAAAACTTGGTCTTGTTTCTTTAGACCAAGAAAAAGCATTTGACAGGGTCGAACATGATTATCTCTGGCAAACGCTGGAGGGTCTTATCGCTAGATCCAGGTACTGTTCTAGAGAAAGTGGAGCGGAGACTGAACAAGTGGAAGTGGAGGTCGTGTTTTAATAATGAATAATCTGGCTGCTTCCTGTGTGGACCCTCCTGTGACCCTGCTGGCCAAAGTCCAAGCAGTGATAGTAGATGGTTTCTGGGATCGTCTCCACTGGGTCCCACAGAGTCCTCTTCCTCCCCAGAGAAGAGGGCGGGCAGGGTCTCATACATCTGGCCAGCAGGGGAGCTGCTGACTGGACCCACAGATCTGGTGTGGAGGTCGTGGCTGTCCTGGCTCAGGGTCGGGGTGAAGACTTGTACTTCACTTGTTTGGATTTTGAAAGAAGCGATTGTTTTTGGAAGTCGTTTTGATGTGAGCCGGACTGTGAGCCGGACTTTGAGCCGGACTGTGAGCCGGACTGTGAGCCGGACTGTGAGCCCCTCGGTTGGCTGCACACATCACCTTACTGGGTCAGGTGATTGACCTGTGTGGTCCACACATGGAGGATGCTGCTGCCGGGGTCACTTCAGTGAGGCTCATTGGGAACATGTTGGGGGTCTGGAGGAACCAGCTCTCCACTGGTCTCCCAGTCTAACATCATGTTGGGGGTCTGGAGGAACCAGCTCTCCACTGGTCTCCCAGTCTAACATCATGTTGGGGGTCTGGAGGAACCAGCTCTCCACTGGTCTCCCAGTCTAACATCATGTTGGGGGTCTGGAGGAACCAGCTCTCCACTGGTCTCCCAGTCTAACATCATGTTGGGGGTCTGGAGGAACCAGCTCTCCACTGGTCTCCCAGTCTAACATCATGTTGGGGGTCTGGAGGAACCAGCTCTCCACTGGTCTCCCAGTCTAACATCATGTTGGGGGTCTGGAGGAACCAGCTCTCCACTGGTCTCCCAGTCTAACATCATGTTGGGGGTCTGGAGGAACCAGCTCTCCACTGGTCTCCCAGTCTAACAGTCACTCAGAGCCTTTTCCAGTAGAGAGTCTTGCTCTGGACTCATATCTCTTTCTGCCACAACAGGAACAATAATGTATAAAGTTTTGGTGAAAGTTGTAAATAAAGAAAAGTTAAAAGGCCGGGTTGACACACCGTGGAGGGCCCAACTGGGACTAGATCCAGGAGTGGAGCCTTCATGGAGAGCACTGTACAAACAGTGGAGAGTCCTACATGGGGCATCTGCTGTTTCCTAGACTGCAGCAGGCTGCTGAGGGTTTGTATAAACATATCTTCATCTTGGGTTTTAAATACAGTCAGAAACAGAAGTGTCGGCTCCTTAACTTCCTTCTGGGCCAACATGGCTGTTTACCTGAGCAGGAACAGGAAGTAGGAGGGATCTTAACTGTGATGTCATCAGAATGATTAAGAGCAGGCTGACAATTGATCTGAACTATTATATGAAAGACTTGGTGTGTGTGTGAGTGTGTGAGTGTGTGTGTGTGTGTGTGTGTGTGTGTGTGTGTGTGTGTGAGTGTGTGTGTGTGTGTGTGTGTGTGTGAGTGAGTGTGTATGTGAGTGTGTGAGTGAGTGAGTGAGTGTGTGTATATGTGTGTGTGTTTGTGTGTGTGTGTGAGTGCATGAGAATGTGATGTGTATACTTTTTTATCAAAATGTAAGTTAATGAATGGATTGAGTTAAATAAAGATTGATTATTGATTATTGATCATTACTGAATGTTTTTTTGCAGTTTGGTTCTTAATTATGAAAACGTCCTCGGACATCGCAGCTTCAAACTGATGTGAGTCATTTTATATTTTTATATATACACGTAATTATAATTAATATATAACATATAATATATAATAACCCTAACCCTGTGTGTGTGTGTGTGTGTGTGTGTGTGTGTGTAGCTTCTCCATGAGTCAGCGCCTCTACAAGGTTTCCTCCAGGAACTGGTTCACTCTGGATTCGGTGGATCTTGAGTACGATGGGATCAAAGCTTCGTTTAACGGCAGCAGGAACATTTACGCTCCGGCTGAGTTTTCCTATCGTTGTGAATCCGTCACGAACTTCCGCTGGCCGCTGCTCGTCCCTCGCTCCTCCAAAGATCCGGCCAATCAGTGGAGAGTGTCCTTCGAAGACTTCCAGGTAACTCACAGTGATATATTGATCTATATGAACGTAATCAATATCAGCCGATCACACAGCTGATCACAGCCGATCAATCAGCCGATCAATCAGCCGGTCACACGCAGCCGATCAATCAGCCGATCAATCAGCCGATCACACGCAGCCGATCAATCAGCCGATCACACACAGCCGATCACACACAGCCGATCAATCAGCCGATCACACAGCCGATCAATCAGCCGATCACACACAGTCGATCACACACAGCCGATCACACACAGCCGATCAATCAGCCGATCACACAGCCGATCAATCAGCCGATCACACACAGCCGATCAATCAGCCGATCAATCACCCGATCACACGCAGCCGATCACACACAGCCGATAACACACAGCCGATCAATCAGCCGATCACACGCAGCCGATCACACACAGCCGATCACACACAGCCGATAACACACAGTCGATCAATCAGCCGATCACACGCAGTCGATCACACACAGCCGATCAATCAGCCGATCACACACAGCCAATCACAGCCGATCAATCAGTCGATCACACACAGCCGATCAATCAGTCGATCACACACAGCCGATCAATCAGCCGATCACACGCAGCCGATCACACACAGCCGATCAATCAGCCGATCACACACAGCCGATCACACACAGCCGATCAATCAGCCGATCAATCAGCCGAGCTTCACTATGTGGTTCCAACAGAGTGAGACGTCTTCACTGTGACATCACTGTGACATCACTGTGACATCACTGTGACATCACTGATAGTGAGGGCAGCCGTCATGGCGCCACGCCCCTTTTTATATAATAACCTGTGCTGCAGCCAGCAGGGGGCGATATGAGCGTTAGCATACAGGTGTGGAGGCTAAGCTAGGCTAGGCTAACGGACCTCCAGCTGTTCTTTACCTGAAACAGGAAGTGATGTAATGGTGTGCTTCCTGTTTCAGATCCAGGGCTTCCTGGTGAGGGGGGGTCAGTTCTCATATGGCAGCGATTGCTCCGGCTTCTTCTCTCCGGGCATCTTGATGGGTCTGATGACGTCTCTCCTCATGGTCCTAGTGCTCACCTACGGCCTGCACATGATCCTGCAGCTACGCACCATGGACCGCTTCGATGACCCCAAAGGGCCCCCAATCTCAGTCCCCCTTACAGACTGACCCCCCATCTCAGACTGACCCCCTCATCTCAGTCCCCCTTACAGACTGACCCCCCCTCTCAGTCCCCCTTAAAGACTGACCCCCCCATCTCAGTCCCCCTAACAGACTGACCCCCCATCTCAGACTGACATACCCCCATCTCAGTCCCCCTAACAGACTGACCCCCCATCTCAGACTGACCCCCCCATCTCAGTCCCCCTTACAGACTGACCCCCCATCTCAGACTGACCCCCCCTCTGAGTCCCCCTTACAGACTGACCCCCCATCTCAAACTGACCCCCCCTCTCAGTCCCCCTTACAGACTGACCCCCCATCTCAGACCCCCTTACAGACTGACCCCCCCATCTCAGTCCCCCTTACAGACTGACCCCCCCATCTCAGTCCCCCTAACAGACTGACCCCCCATCTCAGACTGACCCCCCCTCTCAGTCCCCCTTACAGACTGACCCCCCATCTCAGACTGACCCCCCCTCTCAGTCCCCCTTACAGACTGACCCCCCATCTCAGTCCCTAACCCAGACTTGCCCCCCCATCTCAGTCCCTAACCCAGCCCCGCCCCCCCAGCCCCGCCCCCCCTCCTGGTTTACATTAATGTGTGTTTTGTTGTGACTCTCTGAGCCTCATGTTTCACATCAGACCCAAAGCTCAGGTTTCTTACACTAAGCGTGGTACCTGAATGCCTCCTGAGTTCAGCATCTTATTCTGAAAGGCAAAAAGTGTTTCCTGTCTGTGTCACCTTCACAGGAAGCAGATTGTAGATGTTACCATGGTTACACAGAGCAGATGGGACTGGGGTTGTCCACACTGAGATCAGTTGATTACTGCTGCATGGTATATTATTATATTTTATTATATTATATTATATTATATTATATTATATTATATTATATTATATTATTATATTATATTATAGTATATTATATCATATTATATAATATTATAAATGTAGTATAATAATACTAATAAGTGTTGTATGTTGTAGTGAGTAGATCAGCAGTATTTCAGACCAAACCAGATTTACATCATAACAGAACAAAGAGAGACAAACCTCTGAGCCAATCAGAGCTGAGAGGAGCAATGACGTCAGTCAGGAGAAGGACTGTGATTGGCTGTGAGCGGGTCTCAGTGTGGGCGGAGCTTCAGAGGATGTGAAACATGAGACTGCAGCGTGATGATGAAGGGATCAACTGTACAGAATCAGCTTAAATGTTATTTATTGGTGTTTGTGTAGAAATGATAAATTATTTATTTATGACCTGATGTGTGAAATGTTTCTGTGACGTGTTACTGAATAAAACATCTCAACTCTGACTCTAGAATTCATTGTAGTCTGAAGTTATTGACATTCTGTCGACGGGCTTCTTTGATAGTCTCGAATGTCTTCAGATCTGATTGGAAACGTCTTTTCTTTCAGCTGCAGTCATCAAACCATTATTAAAAAGAACAATGTGGATGAATGTGTATTAAACATTACAGACCCTTATCAAACCTGCCATGTAGCTGCAGGACTTCCTGGCACTGAACAGTTGTTTGATGTCTTCCAGTCAGGTACTTCTCTTCTAAAGGTCTTCACTGACACTGGGTTAGACTGGATCTCACTGCTCAACACGGTCGACCACAACATATGAGCAGGACTTCCTGGCTCAGCTCTAAACTGGTCTGAATCCTACTTAAAGGAACTAAAGGTAACGACACATCTGAGCGGACAAAGACAAAACCGAGGGAATTGTTTTTGGTGCCATAGAAGTCAGCGCTCAGCTTCAATCATTAAACCAACGGACCAAGCCAGACATGTAGCTGTAGTCATGGACTCAGACCTGAACCTGAGCAACCACATTACCACACAGTACATTTAGCAGGGTCAAAGGTCATGGACTCAGACCTGAACCTGAGGAACCACATTACCACACAGTACATTTAGCAGGGTCAAAGGTCATGGACTCTTTCAGAGTTATTACAACAACAGATTGAGTAGAAAGCCCCCTAGTGTTGGAGTTAAAAGAAGCCCCGCCCACCTCTTCATCCTTCGCCCCGCCCACCTCTCCCTCCTTCGCCCCGCCCACCTCTTCATCCTTCGCCCCGCGCACCTCTCCCTCCTTCGCCCCGCGCACCTCTCCCTCCTTCGCCCCGCCCACCTCTCCCTCCTTCGCCCCAACCACCTCTTCATCCTTCGCCCCGCCCACCTCTCCCTCTTCAAACTGTGAAGATTTTTCTGGACGCCATTTTTCTCCCCTTCGAACTGCGGTAAGTTTTTTATTTTTCCATATTAACCCAACATTATGTCGGCTTTGGACAGATATTGTGTTGTTCCCTAACCAGAACCGTATTTGAGCTGGTTTTGTACTTTCTTAATACCAAATTCAAGACGGCTAACGTGAGTGAATACCTAGCTTAAAATGCGCGCGTGTCCAACTTGACCATGTCAAAGCTAATTAACTTAGCAAAATGATGCAGAGATAGTTTTATTAAGCATAACTTAAATTCTGGTGAAAACATTCCCTCATTGGCTGAATGGCTGCTCAAAGGGTTAATACAGTAATGTTAACTATGTGCCTTTTTAAAATGATTTATTTATTTATTTTTACTGCTGAGCAAACAAACCAGCAGCTGAGTTAATTACTTCATATTATATCAGCACGTGTTGGTGAGGGGAGCTAAGCTAGCTAAGATAGCTAACATTAATAACTGGTCTAACCTTGATATTAGGGTTAGGGGCATTAACATATTAACTTAATATTAACATTAACTTAATATTAACATATTAACTTAATATTAACATATTAATTTAAGTCTTTATATTCTAGGTAAATGATGTAATGTAACATTAAGCAGCCTGCTCTGTGGTGCAGTAAAGGGTTAGGGTTACATATATAGTCATGTAAACTGCTCATAACGTTGCTAAAGCTAAAGAAGTTGGATCATATTTGTTTTCTAGCCTTCGGTAAAGTTAACAGCACAGACTCGTGTTTTATTTTGAAGTACCAAAGGGAAGTAGTCCGCGTGCTCACTGTCGCGTGCGTGATGTACCGTCAGCATAGCAGCTGTTTAGCGGGTTAGGGTCCCAGCTGATGTGATGAGTTAATAACTGATCCCTGAAACTAACATTATCTTATTTTCATATTGAACTGAAGTTGGTCTGGTTGGCTGCTGTGTTGCACTTGCTGTTATATTTGTGTTTGTTATTATAATAATCAGAGTTAAGGTTCTGACCATGAGGAATGATGCAGGAACCATGTTGATTAAAGCCAAACATGTGTTAGACTAGCAGAGACGGATCTGACAGAGTTTTTGATTGTAGGTAAGAAATAAACATTAGAATCAAGCTTTAAGGAGCAAAACAGACCAATGTGAGCAGTGCTTCCCTCATAGACCAATGTGAGCAGTGCTTCCCTCACATAGACCAATGTGAGCAGTGCTTCCCTCACATAGACCAATGTGAGCAGTGCTGCCCTCATAGACCAATGTGAGCAGTGCTTCCCTCACAGACCAATGTGAGCAGTGTTTCCCTCACAGACCAATGTGAGCAGTGCTTCCCTCATAGACCAATGTGAGCAGTGCTTCCTTCACATAGACCAATGTGAGCAGTGCTTCCCTCACATAGACCAATGTGAGCAGTGCTTCCTTCACATAGACCAATGTGAGCAGTGCTTCCCTCATAGACCAATGTGAGCAGTGCTTCCCTCACAGACCAATGTGAGCAGTGCTTCCTTCACATAGACCAATGTGAGCAGTGCTTCCCTCATAGACCAATGTGAGCAGTGCTTCCCTCACATAGACCAATGTGAGCAGTGTTTCCCTCATAGACCAATGTGAGCAGTGCTTCCCTCATAGACCAATGTGAGCAGTGTGGCGGCGGACCATCCCTAGTGGGAAACATTGAACACATTGGTGAACCCAGCATCGGGTCTACCAGAACCCAGTATCGGGTCTACCAGAACCCAGTATCGGGTCTACCATAACCCTGCTTTTCAATTTATATTTCTTTTTATATTTTAGATATTTTAATTCTTTCTCGTTCTTTAAAAAAATAATGTTATGTTTAAATTTGCTTTTTAATTTTAATTTTGCACTTTGAGTTGCTGAACTGTGCTTTTACCTTTCTTTGCTTTGATTCATTCAGACATAAATAACCAGGAAATGAATTTGACTTATGTTATTAAATAGAACGACGCTGCTCTCAGGTAGTAAATCATCACTTTATCATTTAATGATAAGTTTGTTAGTTAATAATCATATTTAACATTAATCAGCTTATAATCAAACTATTGATGATCAGTAAACATGTTAATAAACATTCACAGTTTTTATCAAACTTCATCATTGACACATCGTCTGGTTTCTTCTTCGTTGGTTTAGCTGCACTCAGCCGTCACTGAACTCTTCACTGATGCCGTCGTAACCATGGAAACCACACTTCCTGCCGGCGACTCTGCAGCCGAAGGTGAGAGCGTCCTGCAAACTTCCTCCTGCAGAAACAACAAATCTACATTATCCTGATGCTGTCGGACAGATTTAACGTCTCACCGTCATGGTGTAGCCTGTAAGATGCACACACACACACACACACACATACACACACACACACACACACACATACACACACAGGCACACGCACACACACACACACATACACACACACACACACACACACACACACACACACATACACACACAGGCACACGCACACACACACACACACACACAGGCACACACACACACACACACACGCACACACACTCACACACACACACACGCACACTCACTCACACACTCACACACACACACACGCACACACACTCACACACACACACACACACACAGGCACACACACACACAAACACATACATACATACATACACACATACATACACAGGCACACGCACACACACTCACACACACACACACACACACAGGCACACACACACACACAAACACATACATACATACATACACACATACACACACAGGCACACGCACACACACTCACACACACACACACTCACACACACATACACACACACACACGCACACACACTCACACACACATACAGTAATAGTCTGCTTGCTTCCATCACTGTAACTATTTATTGATATTAGTAAATAGACTCCCGGGCTGCCTGCTCTGTGTGTTGTGATAATAATGTTGATATCACATCATGTATATTATTATTATACCTTCGGACATCAGAAGAATACGGGGAAACGTGACGGTTACCATAGCAACACACATCGAATAGATGAACCTTGTAACCCTGACGAGTGGTTAATATTGGGCTCACTCAACGTCTTTATTTTACCTGTTCAGTGTCATCAGCTGACCGGCTGCTTGCAGCACTGCACAGAGGCTGAAGCTAGGCGGGGTGCTCTGATTGGCTGAAAATGAAGCGCTCTGATTGGCTGAAAGCACTCCGCGTACGTACAGATCTTCAGTGACAACCTGACTGAAACTGATCAAACAATCTGCGAACTTTATAACATGTAATCGTACTAAGAGGTCAAAATGCGTTCATGTTGGCAGGTCTGATATTGTGGACCAGGTATTAATCTCCTGTGAGAACTGATTACAACCCCTAACCCTAACCCTGACCCTAGGGTTACTAACCCCGACCCCTGACCCTAGGACCCTAACCCTAGGACCCGGACCCTAGGGTTACTAACCCCGACCCCTAACCCTAGGACCCTAACCCTAGGACCCGGCGGATATACAGAGGAGGAGTTCTGGCAGGTTTTGCCAGTTAGCTGCTGGGAGCCGAGTGCAGAGCTCAGCTTTCTCTTTGTTTTGTAGTTTTTGCATCTAGTGAATACTTTTGTATATTCAGAATTTTATTTATTTATTTTTGTGTTCTTTTCTTTGTTCTTTAACTTTTTGCCTGCGCTGTAAATAAAGACAGCAGGGTTAGGGTCAGGGTTAGGGTCAGGGGTTAACCCTGCCCAACGTAACGATGGACAGATTCAGCGTCTCACCGTTGGACAGTTTGGAGATGACGGCTGCATTGAACGTGTCTCCGGCTCCGAGAGTATCGACCAGCGTTTCAGGAGGAAAAGCGTCTGAGTGGATCAATAAACCATCAGGACCCAAAGCGTCGGCTCCTTTTTCTGCCCAGGCACAGATCAGGACAGCCCTGCAGAGACCGGCCCACAGGTCAGAGGTCAGAGGTCACACACTGAAGCTTCAGAACAAAAAGGTAAAACAACCAAATGACCAAATACATTAAATTGTATTTGAGTGTCAACAGAAACAGAGAATCTCACTTCAGGTCTGACTGGATGTTGACCTTTGACCTCCACTCACCCCTGTTTGACCCGGCTGTAGAGTCCCGTCAGAGCAGTTTGAGCCGTCTGGAAGCCGAAGTGTCGAGCCACGTCTTTACTGACAAAGACCTGAGGACAGATGTGACAGGACAGATGTGACAGAGGACAGATGTGACAGAGGACAGATGTGACAGAGGACAGATGTGACAGAGGACAGATGTGACAGAGGACAGATGTGACAGAGGACAGATGTGACAGAGGACAGATGTGATAGAGGACAGATGTGACAGATGTGACAGATGTGATAGAGGACAGATGTGACAGATGTGATAGAGGACAGATGTGACAGAGGACAGATGTGACAGAGGACAGATGTGATAGAGGACAGATGTGACAGATGTGACAGATGTGATAGAGGACAGATGTGACAGATGTGACAGATGTGACAGAGGACAGATGTGACAGAGGACAGATGTGACAGAGGACAGATGTGACAGATGTGACAGATGTGACAGATGTGACAGAGGACAGATGTGATAGAGGACAGATGTGACAGATGTGACAGAGGACAGATGTGACAGATGTGACAGATGTGACAGATGTGACAGAGGACAGATGTGACAGAGGACAGATGTGGCAGAGGACAGATGTGACAGGTGACAGATGTGATAGAGGACAGATGTGACAGATGTGACAGGACAGATGTGACAGAGGACAGATGTGGCAGAGGACAGATGTGATAGAGGACAGATGTGACAGAGGACAGATGTGATAGAGGACAGATGTGACAGAGGACAGATGTGGCAGAGGACAGATGTGACAGAGGACAGATGTGACAGAGGACAGATGTGGCAGAGGACAGATGTGACAGAGGACAGATGTGACAGGTGACAGATGTGACAGAGGACAGATGTGGCAGATGTGACAGATGTGACAGAGGACAGATGTGACAGAGGACAGATGTGACAGGTGACAGATGACAGATGTGACTCGTACCACGTCACCATGAGCAAACAGCTGATACAGCTCCTCCCTCGTCTTCTCTATCTCCACGGAGACGGTGATCCTCTGTTGCTGTGGCAACCTGCTGTTATAGAGCTCCACCTGCTGGATCATCTTCACCTGTTGCTCTGCGTTACGACCCTGAGGGGGTAAATACTCTGTAGTACTACTGCAGTACTCTGTAGTACTACTGCAGTACTCTGTAGTACTGTGTAGTACTGTGTAGTACTCTGTAGTACTACTGCAGTACTCTGTAGTACTACTGCAGTACTGTGTAGTACTCTGTAGTACTACTGCAGTACTCTGTAGTACTGTGTAGTACTCTGTAGTACTACTGCAGTACTCTGTAGTACTACTGCAGTACTGTGTAGTACTCTGTAGTACTACTGCAGTACTCTGTAGTACTACTGCAGTACTCTGTAGTACTGTGTAGTACTCTGTAGTACTACTGCAGTACTGTGTAGTGCTGTGTAGTACTACTGTAGTACTACTGTAGTACTCTGTAGTACTACTGCAGTACTGTGTAGTACTGTGTAGTACTCTGTAGTACTACTGCAGTACTGTGTAGTACTACTGTAGTACTCTGTAGTACTACTGCAGTACTGTGTAGTACTACAGTAGTACTCTGTAGTACTACTGCAGTACTGTGTAGTACTACTGTAGTACTCTGTAGTACTACTGCAGTACTGTGTAGTACTGTGTAGTACTCTGTAGTACTACTGCAGTACTCTGTAGTACTACTGCAGTACTGTGTAGTACTGTGTAGTACTCTGTAGTACTGCAGTAGTACTGTGTAATTGTAGTATACTGCAGTCCGGTCTAACCCGGGTCAGGGTGGTGTAACCGGGTCAGGATGGTGTAACCGGGTCAGGATGGTGTAACCGGGTTTACCTCGATGTGGATCCACTTGAACTGACGAAGATCAACTTTGGAAAAATCGTTTTCTGTGACGTCAGGAAGGTTCCTGCAGGAAGTGACATCACAGTTAATATTCCTCCATCCTTCATCATCAGACACTGGGAGGTAAAGATGTAACGGAATTAAACGAGTAAATTAAACGAGTGTAAATTAAAGGAGTGTCTGTGAGATTGTTGATGAGGTCATTTACAGTCATGTGACCCATGGCACGAACAGGAAGTCTTTCCTTTTAAACATAAGATCAAATTAAACCTCATTAAGTCAATCAGTCACCATGGAAACAGATTTCAACTGTAAAGAGTTCACTTCAAAAATCATCAGACACATTTAACACGTTTAAACTGGTTTGAACTGGTTTGAACTGGTTTGAACTGGTTTGAACTGGTTTGAACTGGTTTGGTCATATTTAATTCTGGGAGAAACTTTTCCAGCTGCAGATTCAGATTTTCATCATCAGCCAATCAGAGCTGAGTTAACCCTGACCCCACTGAGCATGCTCAGTAACGTCTCTGTCAATCATCATGCGGATGTAAGCTGGAGTTGAAGCTGATCACACGCCTGTCTCCATGGTAACGGAGTCTTACGTGTCGGACAGAACGACGGTGCGAGAGCCGCCGGACGGACAAATCACACAACACGCACACGGAGTTTGACCTTTGACCTGCCAAACCACGGCCGAGGTATCGACTGAACGCTGCAGGAAGTCATTCACGATGAAGCTGAAACACACAGGAAGCACTTTTACCTGCCCTTCAAAATAAAACCACTGGCAGAGACTAACCCTGTTCTGATTGGTGCAGGGGGGCGGAGCCGTCGTCTCCTTGACGACGATAATTCTGAAACAGAAACAGTTAGTGACACACACACACACACACACACACACACACACACACACACACCTGTTCATGTGCAGGATGGTGCGGCTTCCTGTGCTGATGTTGCTGATGACCACAGACGCTGGAAGGACGCACTGAGCATGCTCAGTAACCAGCGACACGTCGATATGGAACTTTCCAAAATCCTCCAAAATAAAACTACAGACAGGAAACAGTTTTATATCTGTCCTGTCCTTCAAAATAAAACTACAGACAGGAGACTGTCCTCACCTGAACCCTACTGGTGTGAGTCATATTGCTCAGTCATATACCCTTACTGTAAATATACGGTATAGATATATATAGATAATGCTTATATATATATATATATATTATTATAATATTAATAATAATAATAATAATAATAATAGGGACATTAATGAACATTGATATTAAATCTCTGTAAACTTGCCAGATTATAGCAAAGCTGCTAATTTGCATCCGTAGACTAAAAATAAAAATAAATAAAATACAAATAGAAGAGACAACACACACACTCACACACACACACTCACACACACACACACACAACACATTACACAACACAACACACACACAACACACAACACAATCAGAAGGACATCAGGATATAACTGCAATAAAAAAGTATGTTTCATTAGTCTGAAGTCCTGCTGAGGGTCATATAGATGAGTGTGTGTGTGTGTGTAGATGAGTGTGTAGATGAGTGTGTAGATGAGTGTGTAGATGAGTGTGTAGATGAGTGTGTAGATGGGTGTGTAGATGAGTGTGTAGATGGGTGTGTAGATGAGTGTGTAGGTGAGTGTGTAGATGGGTGTGTAGGTGAGTGTGTAGGTGAGTGTGTAGATGAGTGTGTAGATGAGTGTGTAGGTGAGTGTGTAGATGAGTGTGTAGGTGAGTGTGTAGATGAGTGTGTAGATGAGTGTATAGATGAGTGTGTAGATGAGTGTGTAGGTGAGTGTGTAGATGAGTGTGTAGGTGAGTGTGTAGATGGGTGTGTAGATGAGTGTGTAGGTGAGTGTGTAGATGAGTGTGTAGATGAGTGTGTAGATGAGTGTGTAGATGAGTGTGTAGATGAGTGTGTAGATGAGTGTGTAGGTGAGTGTGTAGATGAGTGTGTAGATGAGTGTGTAGATGTGTGTAGATGAGTGTGTAGATGGGTGTGTAGATGAGTGTGTAGGTGAGTGTGTAGATGAGTGTGTAGGTGAGTGTGTAGATGAGTGTGTAGATGGGTGTGTAGGTGAGTGTGTAGATGAGTGTGTAGGTGAGTGTGTAGATGGGTGTGTAGGTGAGTGTGTAGATGAGTGTGTAGGTGAGTGTGTAGATGAGTGTAGATGAGTGTGTAGATGAGTGTAGATGAGTGTGTAGATGAGTGTGTAGATGAGTGTGTAGATGAGTGTGTAGATGAGTGTGTAGATGAGTGTGTAGGTGAGTGTGTAGATGAGTGTGTAGATGTGTGTAGATGAGTGTGTAGATGGGTGTGTAGATGAGTGTGTAGGTGAGTGTGTAGATGGGTGTGTAGGTGAGTGTGTAGATGAGTGTGTAGATGTGTGTGTAGATGGGTGTGTAGATGTGTGTAGATGAGTGTGTAGATGGGTGTGTAGGTGAGTGTGTAGATGAGTGTGTAGGTGAGTGTGTAGATGGGTGTGTAGATGTGTGTGTAGATGTGTGTAGGTGAGTGTGTAGATGAGTGTGTAGGTGAGTGTGTAGATGGGTGTGTAGATGTGTGTGTAGATGTGTGTAGGTGAGTGTGTAGATGGGTGTGTAGGTGAGTGTGTAGGTGAGTGTGTAGATGTGTGTAGATGAGTGTATTGATCAGTACTCACTCTGCCACAGGTCCAGCAGTGAGGGAGCCCATGAAGGCGCAGGGTGCACCGAGCAGAGAGAGCACCGTGCACGAGTTAGAGGCGTTCCCGCCTCGCTGCCAACGCTGAGAAACACACCTGAAGGTACAGAGATAATCAATACATCATCAATAACTGATCACATCTGTCTGGTCTGGTACAGTAGTTAGCATTAGCCTGTGTGCTAACCTGCTGTAGATAGCATTAGCCTGTGTGCTAACCTGCAGTAGATAGCATTAGCCTGTGTGCTAACCTGCTGTAGATAGCATTAGCCTGTGTGCTAACCTGCAGTAGTTAGCATTAGCCTGTGTGCTAACCTGCAGTAGATAGCATTAGCCTGTGTGCTAACCTGCTGTAGATAGCAATAGCCTGTCTGCTAATCTGCAGTAGTTAGCATTAGCCTGTCTGCTAACCTGCAGTAGTTAGCATTAGCCTGTGTGCTAACCTGCTGTAGATAGCATTAGCCTGTGTGCTAACCTGCTGTAGATAGCATTAGCCTGTGTGCTAACCTGCAGTAGATAGCATTAGCCTGTGTGCTAACCTGCAGTAGATAGCATTAGCATGTGTGCTAACCTGCAGTAGATAGCATTAGCCTGTGTGCTAACCTGCTGTAGATAGCAGTAGCCTGTGTGCTAACCTGCAGTAGATAGCATTAGCCTGTGTGCTAACCTGCTGTAGTTAGCATTAGCCTGTGTGCTAACCTGCTGTAGATAGCATTAGCATGTGTGCTAACCTGCTGTCGGTGTCTTCTTCGGGGTATTTATCGACCACGTTGATGATGTCCAGACAGACGAGACCCACACACAGGATCCTCTGCTGCTCCATTCTGGCTCAGACGACTTTTGCTGGACTTTGAAACTCTCATCTTATCTGTGAGCACACAGTCACTTACCACAATAAGACACACCACTTCCTGTAAGTGTCATTACAAAATAAAAGCCTTTACTTACCCACAATAACGTCACATCTATAGAAACACTCCTGACTCAGTGTTAGGAGACTTATTACTAACTAACCCTGAGTCAGTGATAGCTGGAATAACAGCTTCCTCCTGTGGATATACAATATATATAATGTATATAATATATACAACGTATATAATATATATAATATATAATGTATATAATATATAATGTATATAATATATATAATATAATGTATATAATGATTATTTCCGGGTCGGCAACACTGAGCCATAAAACCCTTTAACAAGATAACACTGCATGTGTTTTTACCTCTATGCTCGGCTGTATATGTATAAAGAACTTTAGTTTGTTGTATTAATGAAATGAAAGAGCTGCTACAGAGAAAACTAAACTGTATTTATGCACACAAAAACATTTTGAACGTTCCTTCCGTGATTATTCCTAAAATACTTGACGTCATTTTGAGTATTCAGGAAATAAAAAGCTGAACTCAATGATCCAACTTCTTCTGTCTCTTCCTCACTGAAGCAGTCAGCTGTTAACCTGAATAGAAAAACACTATTTAGCTGAAACATGTAAAATATGTACTTTACTGGTTAATGAGACTTTTGCTCCTGAAGCTTAACGAACATCAGGGCTGTAAGTCGTCTGTCGTCTGAGGCGTGAGCGGTGTTAGTTTTTTATATAGTTCAGGGTTACGGTTAGAGTTACAGTTAGGGGTTAGGGTTAGGGGTTAATTTAGGGTTAAGGTTGATGTCCTCTCACTAAAAGCTCTAATCGGTCTGTGGCCTGTTTGCTTTAGTCCCCAACACAAACATCCAAAGCTTTTCCCTCTTCCTTCACATCCCTCTGAAACGCTCAAAGAAGCTAAATGCAGAACAACAGGCGGGTCCATTTCCTTCCTGCTGGGAACATTATATACATAATAACCTAGTGGACACATTATTCTTGGTTCCTCCCACATAAATAAATAACAAACACACATTTAGACTAAATGCCTGCTGGATCCTAACTAGTGTTTGATTTCTGTCATTTTTAATAAACTTTAATTGGACAAATTTCGTTGGCAGATTCAAAGGTTTCTGTAAAGTTAAGGAAGCTTGGACCAGGAAGGGTTAACCCTTACCCTCCCTATCAACCTATCAAAGCTCTTTAAATGTATTGTTTAGCAACTTGCTAGTAGACGAGAAGGTAGTGATAGGTAGGAAGGTTCTCCCGTTTCCTCTTTACGTGACTTTACGATGCCTCTGAATGTTTGCTGAGGACGGAAACTCGTTGTGTGTAACAGAGCATGTTTATCTGTACTTTAAAAAATACTTTTGTGTCCAATCGTAATTTACTAGAGAAATTTGTCCCTTTTGAAAACAGTAAAAAAATCTATAGAAAGTTTTTTAATTTCCGATTAAAGTCTAACGGATCATCGGAGTTAAGCGTCGTCCTGCTCTGAACCGATCCAAACACCTTATATAGCAAATAGTAGGCCGGCTTCTTTTGGCTCTTCAGAAGGGCCCCCTCCTCCCAATGGGCCATAAACATGTTGGCGTACCCAAAGCCGTGCATTTTACCTAAACCAAACCGTTCTGGGTCAGATTAATTTCATAAAGATGTTCATATAAAGATTCTCTACGTCCATCAAAAAACCAAAACTCGTATGAATCCTCAAACTATGTTGAATGTTGATGAACTGATACGTGACCTGGACATCAGCAGGATGACGTATCCACAGAGGAGTCTCACCGTCTGAGCCTGACGGGTTCTGAGCCTGACGGGTTCGAAGCTCTGCGGACCTTCAGAAGGGATCGTTGTGTTTCTTCTGCTAAATATAGAACTTTCTCTCTCGGTTGTGAATATTGTCTCTGTTTGATATTTAGCTATCTTTAGCTTCTTTAGGAACCGTCTCCATGTAAATACGTTTATGTAATTGTCGTTCTGCCTCCAAAACGTATTGTTCCCTATTGAAGCTGTTCAGACCAGACAAGTTGACATGTAAAGTCAAAGCAAACACGCGATTAGACGCGAAAAATCGCTTCATGGCTCGAGTTGAACATTTTGTGGCGACATCGCGTGCTGCGATGGCCAATCAGCGTTGAGATTCTCCGGACGTCATGACGTCCGCGTCCTGGATCACTTGCTGAAAGAAATAAAAACAACCAGAGACGATGGAGGACAAATGAATTGTGGCTGCTCCCCTAACCACCCAGCGCTCTGAGACGTCCTGTTTACAGAGACACATATAAAACGGAGCAGGCGTGGCGTAGAGTGAGCGAGGCGGCTGGATTACCTGGTAAGTTCTGTAAATATGTATTTGTTGCTTGTTTGCAGCTATTGGTTAGCATCTAGGAACGTTAGCATTAGCATAGTCCCAGTTAACGTAGCTGGCTTTCCCGGGATAAAGTTAATGTAAGTGAAGTTAATCTACGTGTGTTTTGTCAGTATGTCGCAGGAAGAGACCAGGAGTGGAGCAGGGTGTTAGGGGGTTAGGGTTCAGGGGTTGAAGTTTGTCAAAAGTGCACTGGCCTACAGACTTGGGTTACCCATGTCTTAAACAGAAGGTAATATTGGGTTAGGGTTAGGGTTAGGTTGGGGGATATAGGGTTAGGGGTTAGGGGGTTAGGGTTAGGGTTAGGGTTAGGGTTGGGGTTAGGGTTAGGGTTAGGGTTAGGGTTAGGTTGTGGGATATAGGAACCCGGGAATGAATCCCGGGTGATGCACGGTCCAATCACTGCGGATGGCCAGTCCCCATCCCCATCTTGCTTAATAGCGTTTCTTGGTCATTTCGCCTTTGTTATATCAAGTATTAATTATATTTTTTTTGTTGTTTTTGTTTTTTTCATTTTTTATTTTGTTTTTTTCATTTTTTTGGTTTGGCTTTTGAATATGTCCAATTATTGGTTAACCTTATTTCTTTTGGTCCCTAGGGTTAGGGTTAGGGTTAGGGTTAGGGTTAGGGTTAGGGGTTAGGGGTTAGGGTTAGGGGTTAGGGGTTAGGGGTTAGGGTTAGGGTTAGGGTTAGGGTTAGGTTTATGAATCAAAACCCCAGACCCACCAATGTAGGTCCGGGAGAATGCACGGGCCGGGTTAGGGTTAGGGTTAGGGTTAGGGTTAGGGTTAGGGTTAGGGGGTAAGATCAAATTGGTCCTCCTCCCGAAGGAGGAGGCACGCGCACTGTCCATCCCCCATGGACGTCCATCCCCCTGGTCCCGTTGGTGACGGCCGGCCCGTTTACGGCGCCGACCATATCGATTAGGGTTAGGGTTAGGGTTGGGGAAGCGATCCCCCCTCCAGCCGGAGAAGGGAGGTGCCCGGTTAACCCACCGTTGGCCTGCCCCGAAACCCTCATCACCCCTGGGTTGACGCTGGCGCCCCCGGCGCACAAGCGTCCAACCCCCCTCATCCATACCGATAATCAGCTGTTGCTGTATTATTAGTATTCTTGTTTATTTATATATGTATTTTTTTGTTTTGTTTTTAAATGTTTTTTAATTAAAAATCAAATGAAAACAAACAACTAAGGGCGCTCTCCAAGAGAGGATATACCAATAATAAAAATGTGTAAATAAAATTGTATTAAAATAAAATGTATAATAAAAGTGTTTTTTAATCAAAATAAAATTATTTTTAGAAATAAAAAATTAAATAAAAAAGGTGTGCCAAAAGTGCAACGTTTCGACCCTTGCCGGGTCTTCTTCAGGCAATGGCACACTGAAAAACTCTGTGAGAGATGTTCTCACGTCGCTGCTTCAATAGAAAGTGAGCTCTCTCCTGCTCACCTCCTTTTATACCCTCTGTCTGTGCAACCCACCTCTGTAACCTTCGGAATTCCGTGAGTCTGTTTTTTATTTGTACCCCATCCAAATTAACCCTATAAATCCCAAATGAAATGAAATCCCAACAACCCAATGTAATATAAAATATCTAAAATTTGATTTTTATCCTAAATATCCTTTTAATTCCAATATATTTATATAGAGTATATTTTTTATTAAACATTCTTTTAAACCCAAAAAAAACTTAAGAAAACATGAATTTAACCCTTGAATACCCACATCAATTTAGTATCCCCTTATATTATTAATTTAGTACCATGTTTATAGAAAATACAATTATTTCTTAGAAAAGGGGTGTGGTTAGGGTTAGGGTTAGGCTTTAAGGTTAGGGTTAGGTTTTAAGGTTAGGGTTAGGATTAGGTGTAGGGTTAGGGTTAGGATTAAGGTTAGGGTTAGGATTAGGGTTAGGGTTAGGGTTAGGGTTAGGGTTAGGGTTAGGGGGTTAGGGTTAGGGTTAGGGGGTTAGGGGGTTAGGGTTAGGGTTAGGGTTAGGGTTAGGGGTTAGGGGTTAGGGTTAGGGTTAGGGTTAGGGGTTGGGGTTAGGGTTAGGGTTAGGGTTAGGGTTAGGGTTAGGTTAAGGGATAAGTGCCACTTTTGAAATCGCGTCTCATTTTCCTGTGAGCATCTGAGAGACTTGAGATTCCGGCTACCCCCCCATTATCGGCCACGGGCTTTCGATTGAGACCGGAACCAAGTCTCTAGGCCACTCCCACCGGAAGTTATGGCCAAAAAAGGGGTATTTTCAGAGTTTTTGGGGGGCTCATTTTTCCCCTTAAGTGCTCATTAGTTGAGACTCCGCCTACCCCCCCATTATCGACCACGCCCGATTGATAGAGACCGGAACCAAGTCTGTGCGACATTCCTATCAAAAGTTATTGGCCAATCAAAATCCCCCATAGGAATGAATGGAGAAGTGTGAAAAATCGCCTAAGTGCCACATGGTCATATGTATGGGGGGGCGGTCCCCAGGAAACCTGACCACTATATGTTTCAGGCAATTCTGAACATGATTGGTCGAGCACCGGAAGTGATTTTGATGGTCACCGAAATGGGTCATGTTGGGTATGTACAGAGAGGTCTCGAGTAGACAAGTGCCTGGACTGGGGTGTGAGGTCAGTGGGACATTGCGTTGGTGAGATATCGCGAGAAGTGTGTTTTGCGACATAGTGAAAAATCGCCTAAGTGCCACAGGGTACTATGTATGGGTGGGCGGTCCCCAGGGTTAGGGTTAGGGTTAGGGTTAGGGTTAGGGGTTAGGGTTAGGGTTAGGGTTAGGTTAAGGGATAAGTGCCACTTTTGAAATCGCGGGTTAGGGTTAGGGTTAGGGTTAGGGTTGGTTAGGGTTAGGGTTAGGGTTAGGGTTCGGGTTGGGGTTGGGGTTATGGGTTTTTGGGTTAAAATCTGTTGCACTGGCCTACTGCTCTGTGAGATGGATAGTGTAGGGGTAGGGGTGAAGGCTCCCCCCGCTAGAGGACCAGGTTCGATCCCCAGGCAGGGCACCCAGGCAGAGAAAAGAGAGGGGCCCACAGGGGTCAGATTTATAAAAAGAATATATTGGGGTAGTGGGACAAGGCCCATCAGCAGCACCCCGTTAGGAGGGGTGCCGCCTCCTGGCCCCGTCCCAGCCCGGGCTGAACGGATCCCTACGCACTTAAAAAGGGTCCACAGTGTTGACCCCAATCATGATCTTGGATAAAAACCATAAAATTAATAATGTATAAATAATACATGTTAAAATAAATACAAGAGAAAAAGAAGGGGGGAGAAGACACAAGACAGTATGGGTTTCAAAACACTGGAGCAGAGGAATGTAAGTAAGTGCTAAAATGGGTTAGTAAAGTGCTTTAAGACAAGTGCTATATACAATAAAATACAATAAAATGCAAACATGTGGTTAGTAAAAAACCAAAAGATTCCCTGCTCTCAGTTATAAAATCCAAAACAAATATAAACAACAAAACATTTAAAAGAATAGGATTATATCAGTAGAATATATATAATATAATAAATGTTATCCAAAATCATGATTAAAGGGAACATAGAACAATCGGCTCAAGATCCTAAAACAGCGGAGCAGGGGAGTAAAATTAAGTGCTAAAATTAGATTAGTAAAAAGTGCTAAATAAGTGCTTGAAAAAGTGCTAAAACAATCAATAAAACAATCAATAAAACACAGCAAACCATTGTTAGTAAAACCAAGTATCCCCTGCTCCTGGCCCTAAAATCCCGAACCAATAAAATTCCATGTTAAAAAAGTCGTTTTTTAATCAACATTCTGACTTGTTTGGGGAATTGAACCCTGGTCTACCATATGGCAGACCAGGGCTACTACCCCTCTGCTATAAATAAGTTGAAATTGTTTTGGTTAAATTTTACTGGGATCCGCACAGCTAAAATGTGGGTCCAGGCCCGGGAAGACCGTGTCAGGGGGTGATGGTAGCGGTTAGCTTTCAGTCGTCGTTGAGACCCCCTGGCACGGTGGTCCCGAGCCTGTGAATCCAAATCTTCTCCGCTCTCTTCCTCTGCCCACAGGTCCAACGGTCGTTATTTTGGAGACCGGATACGATGAGGTGAGTGAGTGTATGTGTTTGGAAGTGTTGGACCAGAGGGGTGGTTAGTTGACCTTGCCCAATGTTGTACAGGTGCTGGGAGAGGCGGATGTGGATGGAATGTTTGGTTTCTCCTACGTAGTGTTTGTTACAGAGTGTGCATGTGATGATGTAGACTATGTTGGTGGTGGTGAATGATAAGGAGCCTAAGATGGGAAATGCTGCGTTAGTGTGTGGATTATGGATAAATTTCCTATTTTTGTAGTGTTGGCTATGTTGGAGTGGAGGTGTGGGTCTATGGTCTGAGTATTTGGATCTGATGAGGATAGATTGAAGGCTTTTATGTTTTCTGTAGGCTGAAATGATTTGATGGTTGTTAAAAGCCGGGTGTTGAGACTGTAAACTGGAGAAGTTGTGTTTGATTTTTTGATGGAGGCCAGTAATTTGGTGTGAAAAGGTAGAAACAAATGGTATGAGGTGTACTGGTGTAGGAGGGTTGTGTTGTGTTGGGTGTGTATGTATGTGCAGTGGGCTTGGGCCGTCTCCAACCTCAGGGTTAAGAAGGGGATACAGACCCTGGTTCGGGTAGGGGACAAAGGGAGGGTTAGGGTTAGGGGTGGGGGGTGGGGGATGGTTAAGGTTAGGGTTAGGGATGAGGGGTGGGGGATGGTTAGGGTTGGGTTTAGGGACGTGGGGTGGGGGGTGGTTAAGGTTAGGGTTAGGGATGAGGGGTGAGGGATGGTTAGGGTTAGGGTTGGGGTTAGGGATGGGGGGTGAGGGATGGTTAGGGTTAGGGTTGTGGAGTGGGGGATGGTTAGGGTTAGGGACAGGGGGTGGGGGATGGTTAGGGTTAGGGTTGGGGGTGGGGGGTAGGGGATGGTTAGGTTTAGGGTAGGGAGAAGGTTGGGGATACAAACCCAGGTTCGGGTAGGGGGGAGGATTTTGAGACGTCCCAAGCCCAAGGACCTGGGGTGGAGGGGGGGAGGGAGGGGGAGAGCGAGTAGGAGCGAGAGAGGCTAGTGTGTCTGATTTAATGGAGCGGAGGAATCGTTTGGAGTACCCTCTGTTTCTGAGACTGTGGAAGAGGGTACTGGTGGCTGAGTGGAAGTCTTGGATATGTGTGCAAATGCGGTGAAAACGGATGAGTTGGGATTTAATGATTCCTTTAAATGTATGTTTGGGATGGTAACTTGATTTGTGGAGTAATGCATGTGTGTCTGTAGGTTTGAAATAAACTTTGGTCTGTAGGGTTTTGTGGGTTGTGTTGGATGGCCTGAAGGATACTGTAGTGTCGAGAAAATTGACATGTGTTTTGTTGAAAGTGTATTTAACAGTAATGGAGGGATGGTGGTTATTTAAAATGTTGATGAATTCTGGAAATGTGGTGGGGTCGTGGGGCCAAATTCCGAAAATGTCGTCTAAAAATCTGAGATAGAGGGTGGGTTGTAGGGGGCATTTTTTGAGGGCTTCTCGCTCCCACTCGCTCATGTAGAGGTTGGCGTAGGAGGGGGCAAATCTTTGGCCCATGGCTGTCCCAGTGATCTGGAGGTAAAACTGATTATTAAAAAAGAAATCGTTATTGTTAAGGCAGAGTTCAATAAGTTGTAGAAGTTCTTTGTCCGGTCTATTGGGGTCTGGATGGGCTTTGAAGATGGTGGTAAGTGTTTGAAGGCCTAATTGGGTGTTGATGTTTGTGTAAAGACTATCGATATCTATTGTGAACAAATGTGCTGAGTTAGGGACAGCCATGGTGCCAATGACCTGTAAAAAGTGATAAGTGTCTTTGATAAAACTTGGATGGTGAATAGAGAGGGGACCTAGAAAATGGTCTATGTATTGGGAGATGTGGTATGTGGAGCTGTTGCAGTCTGAAACTATTGGTCTGCCGGGAGGAACCTCAAAGGGGATGGTCCAGGTCTGTGGTTCTTTGTGGATTTTGGGTAAAAGGTAGAAGTAGCGGGGTCGTGGGTTGTCTGGTCCGAATAGGAAGTCTCTTTGTTTGGCTGAAATGTATTTGCTATTGTAAAGTGACTGGATAATGTCCCGGAGTTTGGTCTGAGTTTGGGTTTGGATTGAATGTTCTATAGGTTTGTAATAACTATTGTTGTTGAGTTGTCTGTGTGCTTCTGTGAGGTATTGTTGTCGGTCCATGATGATGATTTTTGATCCTTTGTCAGCGGGTTTAATAATGATGTTACGGTTGTTGGTAAGTTCCATCAGGGCCCTGCGCTCGGCCCCCGACAGATTGTCTGGGACATCCGTCGGGGGTCTATAAAGCTGCAGGGCCCGTCTGTTAGTCTTAATCGTTGTTTGGGTGTGGTGGTGGAGTCTGTCAATTTGGGGTTCCCAATGTGAGCGGTTGGTGAATGGGGTGGGGTGGTAGTCAGTGTCTGGGTGGAAGTAGTCAATAAGTTTGAGTCGTCTATGGAAGTTGTGTAAGTCCCTTTGAAGTTCCTCCCGGTCTAATTTGTTGGGGCGTGGAACGAAAGAAAGTCCCCTCTCTAGAAGGGATAACTGTGAGATGGATGGGGTAAAAAGGGTAGACAGGTTGAGGATATTGGAAGGGGAGTCCCACCCCAGGTCCTGATTGTGTGAGGGGGGTGGTTGGTTATCCGGTTTGGGTTTGTTGGTTATTATAAATTTAGAATCTGACACCAGTTGTTGAAAATGGCTGTTGCAGTGGTGGCGGTCCAGTGGATGTTGTCCCTTTCTGTTATGAATGTGTCATGGGGGATCTCTGTGAGGAAGGGGAAGTGGGTGACCATGGAATTGTTAATTAGTTTGAGGTTGTGCTGTTGTGTGGGTGTGAGGTGAGAAGAATAGTTTATTACCGGAAAATAAATGTCGGCATTGGGGAAGGTCAATTTGGCTGTACGGAAAAGTGCTTTGAGTTGTTTGATGGTGGTCTGCCTGGGGTCCTGGTCCTTGTTGTTAATGCCAATGGAAAAGATGACAATTTTTGCGTTGGGCTGGGGGGGAGTCTTTTCGCAGATTTTCAGAAAATGGTATGTGTTGGCTCCAGGGTAACTGTCCAGTTGTATTTGGGAGTTGTTGTGGCCGGGGATGCGTTTGATATTGGAGTCTCCAAGTATGATGATAGGTTTACGGGCTTTAAATGACCAGTCCTGAATTTTCCTGCTGGATCGGGCGAGATGGCAGTTGGGTTTGTAGATGGGTGTCTGGGTTGTGGAGGCGAAGGCTGGAAGGTGGGTGGGAGATGTAAACGTGAGTTGATCTGTGGGTTCCTGGGGGAGGGGGGAATCTATACTAGAGGAGGAGGGAGGGGGATCAAGAAGTGGGGTGGTGGTGGTGGTGTATTCCGGTTTGTGCTCGTTAGGGCGGGGATAGGGGTGGGGGGAGGAGGAGAGTGTGGGAGGAGAGATGGGGTTATCTTGTGACTGAGGGGAGGATAAGGGAGGGGGAGTGGGAGGGTGGTGGTGTATTTCGAATATACCGATGCTGGCGCTCTGGGGGCTCCGGTTTGGCAGTACGACCCCCCGATGGTTGAAGTTGGTGTTTTGGGGCAACTCAGGATGGGTTTTGGTTCGGTCATGATCGACCTTAAGAGACCCTTTCATCATTGATGCCATCGGTTCATGATATAGTGGGGTCGACTGCCTTGCCTGAAACCCGCCAGCGCCAGCATCATCTGTTTGGGATAAAGAGAGAATAGTGTCAGGGATGTGGATGGAAACGTTAGAGTGACTGCTGAGTGTAATGGATTGTAGTTCTACCAGGTCGTGAGGTCGGTGGGAAGAGTGATGAGTTTGGGTTGTGGTCTGTCCCGGGTTGGCGGGGCAGGGGATGGGAGAGATGGGGGGATTTTTGGTCTTGTCTTTGGTGGGTGAAGGTCCCCAGGTTACTCTGGGTTTTTGTAGATGTGGAGTGGAGGTTTTGGGTTCCAGTGGTGGTTTGGGGTCATCATTCGGTGGTGGTGGGATGGCGGTTGAGGTCAGCGGTGGTCGGATGGGGCCTCTTCGGGTGGAGATGTTCTGAGCAGTTGGGGTGGGGGTTGTTGTGTAGATAGGGTAGGGTGAAGGGAGTGTTGGCTGGGTAGGTGGAGATTGCTGTTTGATTTCTTCTATTAAGGATGTGCGTTTGCCGAGGTAGAGGGAGAGTTTTGAGGGGGCTGAGGACTTGGGTAGAGGGGGGTATTCTGCTTTCTTGTGGTCTTCCGTTGTTTTGGGTTGCATCTTGGTAGTGGTATGTATCTTCATGGTGGATTCTGGTGTCGTCCTGGTGATGGTCCGGGGTGGCTGTAGTAGCTGTTGAATTGTTTGGATTGTGTTGGTTGTTAGCCTGGAGCCGTAGCGCTTTCTGGCCCAACCGGTGGCTATTTGTAGAGCTATTGCATTGAAGGAGGGTGTATCCATGTTGGCTATTGTGTTTGTGTAGTGTTGTTGTAAAATGATGATTGTATTTAGCATCCACTGTGTGGTGTTGATGTGTATTTTGTCCCTTGTTTCTGTTGTAGGTGTGGATGGTTTGAAGAAATCCGTGAGGCGGGTGGTTTGTCGTAGCATGCCTGGAGGGAATCTTCCGGTTGTTTGGGCTATTTCCATTATTTCCTTGTGGTGTATGGCTTGGATGAGTTTGAAATACTGTTTACTGGAGTGTCTGGTTTCTGGGTCTGGTGGATGGTTAAGTGCAGGAGTATGTGTTGTGTGTTCTTGAATGATGTTGAGGGGTGTTGGTTGTGTGGTGAGAGACATGAGAGGTTGGGGTGTGGATGTATGAGTGAGTGTGGATGTGTGTCTAAGTGTAGAGCCATTTTGAGCTCCGCTCCTATGTGTAGATGTAGCTCTGTGAATATTATACATGAAAAGTGGAGGGCTCTTACCTTTTGGATGCTGGCGTGGTGTTTCCGGGGTGGGAGGAGATGGATGTTGTCTTCCTCCGATGTAAGATAGGGTTGTCCAGGGCTGGAATCGAACCCGGGTCCCCGGAGTGGTAGTCTTGTTGCTGTTAGCGTGCGCCACAGGTTTTCCCACACAGGTTTCTGTGCTGGTAGGCTGGTGTTGTTGGCTTAACAGTCTTAAAGAACTTATGGCAGGTTATGATGAAAAAGAGTCTTTTTGTGCCGGTTATGGGGCTGGCAGAGCCCTCCACCGTGGGTTAAAAATTTAACTTTATTTATTCAAATTAAAAATTGGTTTTATAGAAACCAATTTAACAAGACATACAATTTAAAAGTTTGTTAAAATTTAGAAGTAAATTGAATTAGAACCACTCTAAAAAGGAGGGCTTTAAAACAATAAAAAGAGCAATACCTTACGCAGAGGAGCGGGGTCCCGACGTTTCGCAAACAGTGTTGCTTCCTCAGGGGATGCTCGAAAATGGCTCTCTAAGTGTTTATATATGTGTAATATTTTGAGGGATGGAGGTTAGTCCCTCCCCCAAAAAAAATGTGGTGTAGTGATTGGAGGAAAGAGACAGGTGGCTGGAGAGTTGGAGGGAAAACTGTGTGTCCAGATCTGATTGGCTTGTTGAGGGTGTTTTGGAGGGAAGCAATCCGATAGGAGGTGGTGAGAAGAAGGGTCAGCTAAAGGGAATCATGTGAGGGTTGTAGGGTAACTGTCTGTAGCTCACCGGGTTAGTCTCAGCCCTCCCGTGTCAGGGAGAGCCGGTTCAGAACCCGGCGAGCCCAAAGGGATGTAACTTTTATGAGATATGGTAGGATAAACAATAAAAGTAAAAATAAATGAGGAGAGAAAAAAAAAAAAAAAAAAAAAAAAAAAAAAAAAAAAAAAAAAAAAAAAAAGGGGGGGGGGGGGGGAGAAAAGAACGGGGAGTTTTTTGTTAGTGTATGTTTGTGTATGAGTGGTTTGCTCACCAGATTGGGCCAGCACTTGTATTGTCATCCTGGTGGTTGGTAATCCGGTGATTCTTCTTGTTGGGTGGTGAGTGAAGGTTCAAGGTGGTATGGGGTGGTGGGTACAGAGCAGTGGCACGGGCTGGGTTAGGGTTCGGGTTGGGGTTGGGGTTATGGGTTTTTGGGTTAAAATCTGTTGCACTGGCCTACTGCTCTGTGAGATGGATAGTGTAGGGGTAGGGGTGAAGGCTCCCCCCGCTAGAGGACCAGGTTCGATCCCCAGGCAGGGCACCCAGGCAGAGAAAAGAGAGGGGCCCACAGGGGTCAGATTTATAAAAAGAATATATTGGGGTAGTGGGACAAGGCCCATCAGCAGCACCCCGTTAGGAGGGGTGCCGCCTCCTGGCCCCGTCCCAGCCCGGGCTGAACGGATCCCTACGCACTTAAAAAGGGTCCACAGTGTTGACCCCAATCATGATCTTGGATAAAAACCATAAAATTAATAATGTATAAATAATACATGTTAAAATAAATACAAGAGAAAAAGAAGGGGGGAGAAGACACAAGACAGTATGGGTTTCAAAACACTGGAGCAGAGGAATGTAAGTAAGTGCTAAAATGGGTTAGTAAAGTGCTTTAAGACAAGTGCTATATACAATAAAATACAATAAAATGCAAACATGTGGTTAGTAAAAAACCAAAAGATTCCCTGCTCTCAGTTATAAAATCCAAAACAAATATAAACAACAAAACATTTAAAAGAATAGGATTATATCAGTAGAATATATATAATATAATAAATGTTATCCAAAATCATGATTAAAGGGAACATAGAACAATCGGCTCAAGATCCTAAAACAGCGGAGCAGGGGAGTAAAATTAAGTGCTAAAATTAGATTAGTAAAAAGTGCTAAATAAGTGCTTGAAAAAGTGCTAAAACAATCAATAAAACAATCAATAAAACACAGCAAACCATTGTTAGTAAAACCAAGTATCCCCTGCTCCTGGCCCTAAAATCCCGAACCAATAAAATTCCATGTTAAAAAAGTCGTTTTTTAATCAACATTCTGACTTGTTTGGGGAATTGAACCCTGGTCTACCATATGGCAGACCAGGGCTACTACCCCTCTGCTATAAATAAGTTGAAATTGTTTTGGTTAAATTTTACTGGGATCCGCACAGCTAAAATGTGGGTCCAGGCCCGGGAAGACCGTGTCAGGGGGTGATGGTAGCGGTTAGCTTTCAGTCGTCGTTGAGACCCCCTGGCACGGTGGTCCCGAGCCTGTGAATCCAAATCTTCTCCGCTCTCTTCCTCTGCCCACAGGTCCAACGGTCGTTATTTTGGAGACCGGATACGATGAGGTGAGTGAGTGTATGTGTTTGGAAGTGTTGGACCAGAGGGGTGGTTAGTTGACCTTGCCCAATGTTGTACAGGTGCTGGGAGAGGCGGATGTGGATGGAATGTTTGGTTTCTCCTACGTAGTGTTTGTTACAGAGTGTGCATGTGATGATGTAGACTATGTTGGTGGTGGTGAATGATAAGGAGCCTAAGATGGGAAATGCTGCGTTAGTGTGTGGATTATGGATAAATTTCCTATTTTTGTAGTGTTGGCTATGTTGGAGTGGAGGTGTGGGTCTATGGTCTGAGTATTTGGATCTGATGAGGATAGATTGAAGGCTTTTATGTTTTCTGTAGGCTGAAATGATTTGATGGTTGTTAAAAGCCGGGTGTTGAGACTGTAAACTGGAGAAGTTGTGTTTGATTTTTTGATGGAGGCCAGTAATTTGGTGTGAAAAGGTAGAAACAAATGGTATGAGGTGTACTGGTGTAGGAGGGTTGTGTTGTGTTGGGTGTGTATGTATGTGCAGTGGGCTTGGGCCGTCTCCAACCTCAGGGTTAAGAAGGGGATACAGACCCTGGTTCGGGTAGGGGACAAAGGGAGGGTTAGGGTTAGGGGTGGGGGGTGGGGGATGGTTAAGGTTAGGGTTAGGGATGAGGGGTGGGGGATGGTTAGGGTTGGGTTTAGGGACGTGGGGTGGGGGGTGGTTAAGGTTAGGGTTAGGGATGAGGGGTGAGGGATGGTTAGGGTTAGGGTTGGGGTTAGGGATGGGGGGTGAGGGATGGTTAGGGTTAGGGTTGTGGAGTGGGGGATGGTTAGGGTTAGGGACAGGGGGTGGGGGATGGTTAGGGTTAGGGTTGGGGGTGGGGGGTAGGGGATGGTTAGGTTTAGGGTAGGGAGAAGGTTGGGGATACAAACCCAGGTTCGGGTAGGGGGGAGGATTTTGAGACGTCCCAAGCCCAAGGACCTGGGGTGGAGGGGGGGAGGGAGGGGGAGAGCGAGTAGGAGCGAGAGAGGCTAGTGTGTCTGATTTAATGGAGCGGAGGAATCGTTTGGAGTACCCTCTGTTTCTGAGACTGTGGAAGAGGGTACTGGTGGCTGAGTGGAAGTCTTGGATATGTGTGCAAATGCGGTGAAAACGGATGAGTTGGGATTTAATGATTCCTTTAAATGTATGTTTGGGATGGTAACTTGATTTGTGGAGTAATGCATGTGTGTCTGTAGGTTTGAAATAAACTTTGGTCTGTAGGGTTTTGTGGGTTGTGTTGGATGGCCTGAAGGATACTGTAGTGTCGAGAAAATTGACATGTGTTTTGTTGAAAGTGTATTTAACAGTAATGGAGGGATGGTGGTTATTTAAAATGTTGATGAATTCTGGAAATGTGGTGGGGTCGTGGGGCCAAATTCCGAAAATGTCGTCTAAAAATCTGAGATAGAGGGTGGGTTGTAGGGGGCATTTTTTGAGGGCTTCTCGCTCCCACTCGCTCATGTAGAGGTTGGCGTAGGAGGGGGCAAATCTTTGGCCCATGGCTGTCCCAGTGATCTGGAGGTAAAACTGATTATTAAAAAAGAAATCGTTATTGTTAAGGCAGAGTTCAATAAGTTGTAGAAGTTCTTTGTCCGGTCTATTGGGGTCTGGATGGGCTTTGAAGATGGTGGTAAGTGTTTGAAGGCCTAATTGGGTGTTGATGTTTGTGTAAAGACTATCGATATCTATTGTGAACAAATGTGCTGAGTTAGGGACAGCCATGGTGCCAATGACCTGTAAAAAGTGATAAGTGTCTTTGATAAAACTTGGATGGTGAATAGAGAGGGGACCTAGAAAATGGTCTATGTATTGGGAGATGTGGTATGTGGAGCTGTTGCAGTCTGAAACTATTGGTCTGCCGGGAGGAACCTCAAAGGGGATGGTCCAGGTCTGTGGTTCTTTGTGGATTTTGGGTAAAAGGTAGAAGTAGCGGGGTCGTGGGTTGTCTGGTCCGAATAGGAAGTCTCTTTGTTTGGCTGAAATGTATTTGCTATTGTAAAGTGACTGGATAATGTCCCGGAGTTTGGTCTGAGTTTGGGTTTGGATTGAATGTTCTATAGGTTTGTAATAACTATTGTTGTTGAGTTGTCTGTGTGCTTCTGTGAGGTATTGTTGTCGGTCCATGATGATGATTTTTGATCCTTTGTCAGCGGGTTTAATAATGATGTTACGGTTGTTGGTAAGTTCCATCAGGGCCCTGCGCTCGGCCCCCGACAGATTGTCTGGGACATCCGTCGGGGGTCTATAAAGCTGCAGGGCCCGTCTGTTAGTCTTAATCGTTGTTTGGGTGTGGTGGTGGAGTCTGTCAATTTGGGGTTCCCAATGTGAGCGGTTGGTGAATGGGGTGGGGTGGTAGTCAGTGTCTGGGTGGAAGTAGTCAATAAGTTTGAGTCGTCTATGGAAGTTGTGTAAGTCCCTTTGAAGTTCCTCCCGGTCTAATTTGTTGGGGCGTGGAACGAAAGAAAGTCCCCTCTCTAGAAGGGATAACTGTGAGATGGATGGGGTAAAAAGGGTAGACAGGTTGAGGATATTGGAAGGGGAGTCCCACCCCAGGTCCTGATTGTGTGAGGGGGGTGGTTGGTTATCCGGTTTGGGTTTGTTGGTTATTATAAATTTAGAATCTGACACCAGTTGTTGAAAATGGCTGTTGCAGTGGTGGCGGTCCAGTGGATGTTGTCCCTTTCTGTTATGAATGTGTCATGGGGGATCTCTGTGAGGAAGGGGAAGTGGGTGACCATGGAATTGTTAATTAGTTTGAGGTTGTGCTGTTGTGTGGGTGTGAGGTGAGAAGAATAGTTTATTACCGGAAAATAAATGTCGGCATTGGGGAAGGTCAATTTGGCTGTACGGAAAAGTGCTTTGAGTTGTTTGATGGTGGTCTGCCTGGGGTCCTGGTCCTTGTTGTTAATGCCAATGGAAAAGATGACAATTTTTGCGTTGGGCTGGGGGGGAGTCTTTTCGCAGATTTTCAGAAAATGGTATGTGTTGGCTCCAGGGTAACTGTCCAGTTGTATTTGGGAGTTGTTGTGGCCGGGGATGCGTTTGATATTGGAGTCTCCAAGTATGATGATAGGTTTACGGGCTTTAAATGACCAGTCCTGAATTTTCCTGCTGGATCGGGCGAGATGGCAGTTGGGTTTGTAGATGGGTGTCTGGGTTGTGGAGGCGAAGGCTGGAAGGTGGGTGGGAGATGTAAACGTGAGTTGATCTGTGGGTTCCTGGGGGAGGGGGGAATCTATACTAGAGGAGGAGGGAGGGGGATCAAGAAGTGGGGTGGTGGTGGTGGTGTATTCCGGTTTGTGCTCGTTAGGGCGGGGATAGGGGTGGGGGGAGGAGGAGAGTGTGGGAGGAGAGATGGGGTTATCTTGTGACTGAGGGGAGGATAAGGGAGGGGGAGTGGGAGGGTGGTGGTGTATTTCGAATATACCGATGCTGGCGCTCTGGGGGCTCCGGTTTGGCAGTACGACCCCCCGATGGTTGAAGTTGGTGTTTTGGGGCAACTCAGGATGGGTTTTGGTTCGGTCATGATCGACCTTAAGAGACCCTTTCATCATTGATGCCATCGGTTCATGATATAGTGGGGTCGACTGCCTTGCCTGAAACCCGCCAGCGCCAGCATCATCTGTTTGGGATAAAGAGAGAATAGTGTCAGGGATGTGGATGGAAACGTTAGAGTGACTGCTGAGTGTAATGGATTGTAGTTCTACCAGGTCGTGAGGTCGGTGGGAAGAGTGATGAGTTTGGGTTGTGGTCTGTCCCGGGTTGGCGGGGCAGGGGATGGGAGAGATGGGGGGATTTTTGGTCTTGTCTTTGGTGGGTGAAGGTCCCCAGGTTACTCTGGGTTTTTGTAGATGTGGAGTGGAGGTTTTGGGTTCCAGTGGTGGTTTGGGGTCATCATTCGGTGGTGGTGGGATGGCGGTTGAGGTCAGCGGTGGTCGGATGGGGCCTCTTCGGGTGGAGATGTTCTGAGCAGTTGGGGTGGGGGTTGTTGTGTAGATAGGGTAGGGTGAAGGGAGTGTTGGCTGGGTAGGTGGAGATTGCTGTTTGATTTCTTCTATTAAGGATGTGCGTTTGCCGAGGTAGAGGGAGAGTTTTGAGGGGGCTGAGGACTTGGGTAGAGGGGGGTATTCTGCTTTCTTGTGGTCTTCCGTTGTTTTGGGTTGCATCTTGGTAGTGGTATGTATCTTCATGGTGGATTCTGGTGTCGTCCTGGTGATGGTCCGGGGTGGCTGTAGTAGCTGTTGAATTGTTTGGATTGTGTTGGTTGTTAGCCTGGAGCCGTAGCGCTTTCTGGCCCAACCGGTGGCTATTTGTAGAGCTATTGCATTGAAGGAGGGTGTATCCATGTTGGCTATTGTGTTTGTGTAGTGTTGTTGTAAAATGATGATTGTATTTAGCATCCACTGTGTGGTGTTGATGTGTATTTTGTCCCTTGTTTCTGTTGTAGGTGTGGATGGTTTGAAGAAATCCGTGAGGCGGGTGGTTTGTCGTAGCATGCCTGGAGGGAATCTTCCGGTTGTTTGGGCTATTTCCATTATTTCCTTGTGGTGTATGGCTTGGATGAGTTTGAAATACTGTTTACTGGAGTGTCTGGTTTCTGGGTCTGGTGGATGGTTAAGTGCAGGAGTATGTGTTGTGTGTTCTTGAATGATGTTGAGGGGTGTTGGTTGTGTGGTGAGAGACATGAGAGGTTGGGGTGTGGATGTATGAGTGAGTGTGGATGTGTGTCTAAGTGTAGAGCCATTTTGAGCTCCGCTCCTATGTGTAGATGTAGCTCTGTGAATATTATACATGAAAAGTGGAGGGCTCTTACCTTTTGGATGCTGGCGTGGTGTTTCCGGGGTGGGAGGAGATGGATGTTGTCTTCCTCCGATGTAAGATAGGGTTGTCCAGGGCTGGAATCGAACCCGGGTCCCCGGAGTGGTAGTCTTGTTGCTGTTAGCGTGCGCCACAGGTTTTCCCACACAGGTTTCTGTGCTGGTAGGCTGGTGTTGTTGGCTTAACAGTCTTAAAGAACTTATGGCAGGTTATGATGAAAAAGAGTCTTTTTGTGCCGGTTATGGGGCTGGCAGAGCCCTCCACCGTGGGTTAAAAATTTAACTTTATTTATTCAAATTAAAAATTGGTTTTATAGAAACCAATTTAACAAGACATACAATTTAAAAGTTTGTTAAAATTTAGAAGTAAATTGAATTAGAACCACTCTAAAAAGGAGGGCTTTAAAACAATAAAAAGAGCAATACCTTACGCAGAGGAGCGGGGTCCCGACGTTTCGCAAACAGTGTTGCTTCCTCAGGGGATGCTCGAAAATGGCTCTCTAAGTGTTTATATATGTGTAATATTTTGAGGGATGGAGGTTAGTCCCTCCCCCAAAAAAAATGTGGTGTAGTGATTGGAGGAAAGAGACAGGTGGCTGGAGAGTTGGAGGGAAAACTGTGTGTCCAGATCTGATTGGCTTGTTGAGGGTGTTTTGGAGGGAAGCAATCCGATAGGAGGTGGTGAGAAGAAGGGTCAGCTAAAGGGAATCATGTGAGGGTTGTAGGGTAACTGTCTGTAGCTCACCGGGTTAGTCTCAGCCCTCCCGTGTCAGGGAGAGCCGGTTCAGAACCCGGCGAGCCCAAAGGGATGTAACTTTTATGAGATATGGTAGGATAAACAATAAAAGTAAAAATAAATGAGGAGAGAAAAAAAAAAAAAAAAAAAAAAAAAAAAAAAAAAAAAAAAAAAAAAAAAAGGGGGGGGGGGGGGAGAAAAGAACGGGGAGTTTTTTGTTAGTGTATGTTTGTGTATGAGTGGTTTGCTCACCAGATTGGGCCAGCACTTGTATTGTCATCCTGGTGGTTGGTAATCCGGTGATTCTTCTTGTTGGGTGGTGAGTGAAGGTTCAAGGTGGTATGGGGTGGTGGGTACAGAGCAGTGGCACGGGCTGGGTTAGGGTTCGGGTTGGGGTTGGGGTTATGGGTTTTTGGGTTAAAATCTGTTGCACTGGCCTACTGCTCTGTGAGATGGATAGTGTAGGGGTAGGGGTGAAGGCTCCCCCCGCTAGAGGACCAGGTTCGATCCCCAGGCAGGGCACCCAGGCAGAGAAAAGAGAGGGGCCCACAGGGGTCAGATTTATAAAAAGAATATATTGGGGTAGTGGGACAAGGCCCATCAGCAGCACCCCGTTAGGAGGGGTGCCGCCTCCTGGCCCCGTCCCAGCCCGGGCTGAACGGATCCCTACGCACTTAAAAAGGGTCCACAGTGTTGACCCCAATCATGATCTTGGATAAAAACCATAAAATTAATAATGTATAAATAATACATGTTAAAATAAATACAAGAGAAAAAGAAGGGGGGAGAAGACACAAGACAGTATGGGTTTCAAAACACTGGAGCAGAGGAATGTAAGTAAGTGCTAAAATGGGTTAGTAAAGTGCTTTAAGACAAGTGCTATATACAATAAAATACAATAAAATGCAAACATGTGGTTAGTAAAAAACCAAAAGATTCCCTGCTCTCAGTTATAAAATCCAAAACAAATATAAACAACAAAACATTTAAAAGAATAGGATTATATCAGTAGAATATATATAATATAATAAATGTTATCCAAAATCATGATTAAAGGGAACATAGAACAATCGGCTCAAGATCCTAAAACAGCGGAGCAGGGGAGTAAAATTAAGTGCTAAAATTAGATTAGTAAAAAGTGCTAAATAAGTGCTTGAAAAAGTGCTAAAACAATCAATAAAACAATCAATAAAACACAGCAAACCATTGTTAGTAAAACCAAGTATCCCCTGCTCCTGGCCCTAAAATCCCGAACCAATAAAATTCCATGTTAAAAAAGTCGTTTTTTAATCAACATTCTGACTTGTTTGGGGAATTGAACCCTGGTCTACCATATGGCAGACCAGGGCTACTACCCCTCTGCTATAAATAAGTTGAAATTGTTTTGGTTAAATTTTACTGGGATCCGCACAGCTAAAATGTGGGTCCAGGCCCGGGAAGACCGTGTCAGGGGGTGATGGTAGCGGTTAGCTTTCAGTCGTCGTTGAGACCCCCTGGCACGGTGGTCCCGAGCCTGTGAATCCAAATCTTCTCCGCTCTCTTCCTCTGCCCACAGGTCCAACGGTCGTTATTTTGGAGACCGGATACGATGAGGTGAGTGAGTGTATGTGTTTGGAAGTGTTGGACCAGAGGGGTGGTTAGTTGACCTTGCCCAATGTTGTACAGGTGCTGGGAGAGGCGGATGTGGATGGAATGTTTGGTTTCTCCTACGTAGTGTTTGTTACAGAGTGTGCATGTGATGATGTAGACTATGTTGGTGGTGGTGAATGATAAGGAGCCTAAGATGGGAAATGCTGCGTTAGTGTGTGGATTATGGATAAATTTCCTATTTTTGTAGTGTTGGCTATGTTGGAGTGGAGGTGTGGGTCTATGGTCTGAGTATTTGGATCTGATGAGGATAGATTGAAGGCTTTTATGTTTTCTGTAGGCTGAAATGATTTGATGGTTGTTAAAAGCCGGGTGTTGAGACTGTAAACTGGAGAAGTTGTGTTTGATTTTTTGATGGAGGCCAGTAATTTGGTGTGAAAAGGTAGAAACAAATGGTATGAGGTGTACTGGTGTAGGAGGGTTGTGTTGTGTTGGGTGTGTATGTATGTGCAGTGGGCTTGGGCCGTCTCCAACCTCAGGGTTAAGAAGGGGATACAGACCCTGGTTCGGGTAGGGGACAAAGGGAGGGTTAGGGTTAGGGGTGGGGGGTGGGGGATGGTTAAGGTTAGGGTTAGGGATGAGGGGTGGGGGATGGTTAGGGTTGGGTTTAGGGACGTGGGGTGGGGGGTGGTTAAGGTTAGGGTTAGGGATGAGGGGTGAGGGATGGTTAGGGTTAGGGTTGGGGTTAGGGATGGGGGGTGAGGGATGGTTAGGGTTAGGGTTGTGGAGTGGGGGATGGTTAGGGTTAGGGACAGGGGGTGGGGGATGGTTAGGGTTAGGGTTAGGGTTAGGGTTAGGGTTAGGGTTAGGGTTAGGGGGTAAGATCAAATTGGTCCTCCTCCCGAAGGAGGAGGCACGCGCACTGTCCATCCCCCATGGACGTCCATCCCCCTGGTCCCGTTGGTGACGGCCGGCCCGTTTACGGCGCCGACCATATCGATTAGGGTTAGGGTTAGGGTTGGGGAAGCGATCCCCCCTCCAGCCGGAGAAGGGAGGTGCCCGGTTAACCCACCGTTGGCCTGCCCCGAAACCCTCATCACCCCTGGGTTGACGCTGGCGCCCCCGGCGCACAAGCGTCCAACCCCCCTCATCCATACCAAGAATCAGCTGTTGCTGTATTATTAGTATTCTTATTTATTTATATATGTATTTTTTTGTTTTGTTTTTAAATGTATTTTAATTAAAAATCAAATGAAAACAAACAACTAAAGGCGCTCTCCAAGAGAGGATATACCAATAATAAAAATGTGTAAATAAAAATGTATTAAAATAAAATGTATAATAAAATTGTTTTTTAATCAAAATAAAATTATTTTTAGAAATAAAAAATTAAATAAAAAAGGTGTGCCAAAAGTGCAACGTTTCGACCCTTGCCGGGTCTTCTTCAGGCAATGGCACACTGAAAAACTGTGAGAGATGTTCTCACGTCGCTGCTTCAATAGAAAGTGAGCTCTCTCCTGCTCACCTCCTTTTATACCCTCTGTCTGTGCAACCCACCTCTGTAACCTTCGGAATTCCGTGAGTCTGTTTTTTATTTTTTTGTTTGTACACCATCCAAATTAACCCTATAAATCCCAAATGAAATGAAATCCCAACAACCCAATGTAATATAAAATATCTAAAATTTGATTTTTATCCTAAATATCCTTTTAATTCCAATATATTTATATAAAGTATATTTTTTATTAAACATTCTTTTAAACCCAAAAAAAACTTAAGAAAACATGAATTTAACCCTTGCATACCCACATCAATTTAGTATCCCCTTATATTATTAATTTAGTACCATGTTTATAGAAAATACAATTATTTCTTAGAAAAGGGGTGTGGTTAGGGTTAGGGTTAGGTTTTAAGGTTAGGGTTAGGATTAGGTGTAGGGTTAGGGTTAGGATTAAGGTTAGGATTAAGGTTAGGATTAAGGTTAGGATTAGGGTTAGGATTAAGGTTAGGATTAGGGTTAGGATTAAGGTTAGGATTAGGATTAGGGTCATTCCCTGCGAGGGCAATTGTCGGAAATGTCACAGCCATCCCGGAAGCTATCCCCATGTGTGTGTGCGGCGAGTTGTCACGATTACGATGGGTTGGCTAATGTGCTATCACTCACTCTGTCACATTCCCACTAACTAACATTCCATCTACTAACAGAGCCTGGATTCAGGGTAAACTGAACCTTTTTCCCGGTCTCGGACGGTTGAGGGTAGGCAAGTGATCGAGGTGGCTCTGGATTCGTCTCGACGAGACCTTTCCGTAGATACCCAACATGAGGCCCGCGGACCCTCAGGGGCCGAGATTTTAACTCGAGAGCACCCGCGTTCCTGTTTGACTCGAGTGCAGCAGGCAAAAGTGCACTTTTGGACATAAGTCGAGAACGGTCGAGGGTAGGAAAGTGATCGAGGTGTTTCTGGATTCGTCTCAACGAGACCTTTCCGTAGATACCCAACATGAGGTCCGCGGACCTTCGGGGGCCGAGATATTAGCTCGAGAGCACCCGCCTTCTGGTTTGACTCTGGCGGAGGACGCAGGCAAAACTGTGCGCTTTTGGACATAACTCGAGAACGGTTAGGCTGAGGCAAGGGATCGAGGTGTCTCTGGATTCGTCTCGTCGAGACCTTTCCGTGGATACCCAACATGAGGTCCGCGGACCTTCAGGGGCCGAGATATTGACTCGAGAGCACCCGTTCCTGTTTTGACTCGAGTGGAGCAGGCAAAGGTGCCCTTTGGGACATAGGTCGATAGAGCGTGCTCGTGGTGAAAATAGATTGCCCATTGAACTCTGGTTCTATTCCTGGAAATATTTTCCCTATTTCCTGGAATAATAATAATAAAGTTTTTGTTGTGTGAATCAAGTTTTTGTTTGATTGTTTTTGTCAAACTCTAATGGTTGATTTATTGGAAAAATCGAAAAGCAGACACTTAGGTAGGCTTATGGTTTACTAGCATATTTTCCAGGAAACGAACAAACCCACCCTTCACACTCGTGAAACTTACCGTCTTCCAGGCGTCAGTCCCGGGAATCCGTCCTTGTAGTTGGGGACCCGGAGGTCCAATTTCCGGAACATTAAAATACGCACCCTTCACACTCGGGAAAGTCGACTTACCCACCATTCACCCTGAAAACACCCGCTCACTCAGGCAATGTTCGGGGGCATCTGCCTGAGGAGGGCATGCATCTCCCTCCATTTCCTGGAACCTGACCACTAGGAGACCTCGCTCACCATGCGAGCCTGTTCACCCACCGGGAGACCAGGCCCACCACGCGAGCCTGTTCACCCACCCTTAACATGGACGTCCGTTTTCGGGAAAGTCGACTTACCCACCATTCACTCTGAAAACACCCGCTCACTCAGGCAATGTTCGGGGGCATCTGCCTGAGGAGGGCATGCATCTCCCTCCATTTCCTGGAACCTGACCACTAGGAGACCTCGCTCACCATGCGAGCCTGTTCACCCACCGGGAGACCAGGCCCACCACGCGAGCCTGTTCACCCACCCTTAACATGGACGTCCGTTTTCGGGAAAGTCGACTTACCCACCATTCACTCTGAAAACACCCGCTCACTCAGGCAATGTTCGGGGGCATCTGCCTGAGGAGGGCATGCATCTCCCTCCATTTCCTGGAACCTGACCACTAGGAGACCTCGCTCACCATGCGAGCCTGTTCACCCACCAATTCCTTCGTTCTGGTACAACGAAGAATTCCAAGAATCATACGTTGAGGGTGCGGGGGGGGTTATGGTTAGGGTTAACCCTAACCACGGCGGATCATGGTTAACGTTAACGTAACCCGCGCCCTTGGTGCAGACGGCATGGTGGTTCATTTCCTGGAACCTGACCACTAGGAGAACTCGCTCACCATGCGAGCCTGTTCACCCGCCCTTAAAGCCCCTCCCCCCGCTTTGTTTCCAAGCAGGTTCTGGTACAACGAAGAATTCCAAGAATCATACGTGGAGGGTGCGGGGGGTTATGGTTAGTGTTAACCCTAACCACGGCGGGTTATGGTTAACGTTAACGTAACCCGCGCCCTTGGTGCAGACGGCATGGAGGTTCATTTCCTGGAACCTGACCACTAGGAGACCTCGCTCACCATGCGAGCCTGTTCACCCACCGGGAGACCAGGCCCACCACGCGAGCCTGTTCACCCACCCTTAACATGGACGTCCGTTTTCGGGAAAGTCGACTTACCCACCATTCACTCTGAAAACACCCGCTCACTCAGGCAATGTTCGGGGGCATCTGCCTGAGGAGGGCATGCATCTCCCTCCATTTCCTGGAACCTGACCACTAGGAGACCTCGCTCACCATGCGAGCCTGTTCACCCACCGGGAGACCAGGCCCACCACGCGAGCCTGTTCACCCACCCTTAACATGGACGTCCGTTTTCGGGAAAGTCGACTTACCCACCATTCACTCTGAAAACACCCGCTCACTCAGGCAATGTTCGGGGGCATCTGCCTGAGGAGGGCATGCATCTCCCTCCATTTCCTGGAACCTGACCACTAGGAGACCTCGCTCACCATGCGAGCCTGTTCACCCACCGGGAGACCAGGCCCACCACGCGAGCCTGTTCACCCACCCTTAACATGGACGTCCGTTTTCGGGAAAGTCGACTTACCCACCATTCACTCTGAAAACACCCGCTCACTCAGGCAATGTTCGGGGGCATCTGCCTGAGGAGGGCATGCATCTCCCTCCATTTCCTGGAACCTGACCACTAGGAGACCTCGCTCACCATGCGAGCCTGTTCACCCACCGGGAGACCAGGCCCACCACGCGAGCCTGTTCACCCACCCTTAACATGGACGTCCGTTTTCGGGAAAGTCGACTTACCCACCATTCACTCTGAAAACACCCGCTCACTCAGGCAATGTTCGGGGGCATCTGCCTGAGGAGGGCATGCATCTCCCTCCATTTCCTGGAACCTGACCACTAGGAGACCTCGCTCACCATGCGAGCCTGTTCACCCACCGGGAGACCAGGCCCACCACGCGAGCCTGTTCACCCACCCTTAACATGGACGTCCGTTTTCGGGAAAGTCGACTTACCCACCATTCACTCTGAAAACACCCGCTCACTCAGGCAATGTTCGGGGGCATCTGCCTGAGGAGGGCATGCATCTCCCTCCATTTCCTGGAACCTGACCACTAGGAGACCTCGCTCACCATGCGAGCCTGTTCACCCACCGGGAGACCAGGCCCACCATGCGAGCCTGTTCACCCACCCTTAAGCACCACCCGCCCGGAATGATGTCCAAGCAGCCCGCGCTCCAAAAAGTTCGTGGTCCTGGTACACCGAATAATTCCATGAAACAGGCTTGGAAATCCTGGAATCTACGTTAGGGTACCGGGATCGCCAAGGAACCTTAACTTACCCGTCCCTGCCCGCTGGCTGGCGTCCTCTCTGGGCACGCGTCCTCGGTAGAGACAGCATGGAGGTCCCTTTTCTGGAAATTCGACTTACCCGTCCTTCTGTTCTGTCTTTTCCCCCAAGTCTGGCGTCTTTTCGGTTCCAAGAATCATACTTGAACTTCCTGGAATCAATCCAACCGTGGGGTACCAGTACCACCGAGCTCGATGGGGTTGCCATGGATACGGCGTTAGTTTACCCCCGTCGCCATGGATACGGCGCTAGTTTACCCCGTCGCCATGGATACGGCGCTATTTTTTCCCTGAAGTCAACGGGGCACGCCCCAGTGCCGGGAAAACGACATCCCTTTCTCTCGTAGAATTCCGATAACCCGGTCTGTTTGTCCCACAAATACAACATTAGCTTACCCGGAAATCAACGCCGTACCCCCGGTACCGGGAAAACCGCTTCCCTTTCTCTTGGAAATCTCCAACAACCGGTCATTTTTTCCATAAATACAACATCATCTTCCAGGAAATGAGCCCGGCACGGCCAGCACCGCCCCCTAGTGGCCGAAAACGGAAAAGAGAGACTAACACCTCTTTCTAACGGAACATGAGAAGGGTCATTCCCTGCGAGGGCAATTGTCGGAAATGTCACAGCCATCCCGGAAGCTATCCCCATGTGTGTGTGCGGCGAGTTGTCACGATTACGATGGGTTGGCTAATGTGCTATCACTCACTCTGTCACATTCCCACTAACTAACATTCCATCTACTAACAGAGCCTGGATTCAGGGTAAACTGAACCTTTTTCCCGGTCTCGGACGGTTGAGGGTAGGCAAGTGATCGAGGTGGCTCTGGATTCGTCTCGACGAGACCTTTCCGTAGATACCCAACATGAGGCCCGCGGACCCTCAGGGGCCGAGATTTTAACTCGAGAGCACCCGCGTTCCTGTTTGACTCGAGTGCAGCAGGCAAAAGTGCACTTTTGGACATAAGTCGAGAACGGTCGAGGGTAGGAAAGTGATCGAGGTGTTTCTGGATTCGTCTCAACGAGACCTTTCCGTAGATACCCAACATGAGGTCCGCGGACCTTCGGGGGCCGAGATATTAGCTCGAGAGCACCCGCCTTCTGGTTTGACTCTGGCGGAGGACGCAGGCAAAACTGTGCGCTTTTGGACATAACTCGAGAACGGTTAGGCTGAGGCAAGGGATCGAGGTGTCTCTGGATTCGTCTCGTCGAGACCTTTCCGTGGATACCCAACATGAGGTCCGCGGACCTTCAGGGGCCGAGATATTGACTCGAGAGCACCCGTTCCTGTTTTGACTCGAGTGGAGCAGGCAAAGGTGCCCTTTGGGACATAGGTCGATAGAGCGTGCTCGTGGTGAAAATAGATTGCCCATTGAACTCTGGTTCTATTCCTGGAAATATTTTCCCTATTTCCTGGAATAATAATAATAAAGTTTTTGTTGTGTGAATCAAGTTTTTGTTTGATTGTTTTTGTCAAACTCTAATGGTTGATTTATTGGAAAAATCGAAAAGCAGACACTTAGGTAGGCTTATGGTTTACTAGCATATTTTCCAGGAAACGGACAAACCCACCCTTCACACTCGTGAAACTTAGGGGTTAGGGTTGGTGAATTTTCAAAGGTCGATATTCCTGATAAAGACAGCACTCCTCCTGAAAATGGGCACATTAGACACATGGTTCGATACCTGGAAATATACTTACATATGCCATTCCGGAATTCGCACCTCATTAGCTATCAGTCCCTTTAAGAGAATACCGGCCTGCTATTGGCCACTTTTTTCCCCCAACCCTCGGTATAAAGGCAAACGTTTTCCCGCCTCCTCCCTCATTGCAGACGAGGACGCCGAAGAGGTAAGCTGCCGTCTCTCGACCGGATTCAGGAATAACAACGTCATTTTCCAGGAAATTGACCCGTGCTAACGATTAAGGGTTAGCTATCTAGCTAACGGTTAGTTAGTTAGCTAGCTAACGGTTAGCTACCTGGCTAGCCAGCTAACGGTTTAGCTAGCTAGCTAACGGTCACGGTTCGGGAAAACGCCGCGTTAGCTAGCTAACGGTTTGATTCCAGGAATTGTTCCTTTTTTCTGGAATTCGAACCGCGCGACCTCATTAACACTACTCTCTGCCCGCCGCTCTCAGATCCAGGAACAACAACGCAGTACTCCGGGAAATATCCTGTACTAGCTAACGGTTGAATTCCTGGAAATTAATTAACTTGGTTCATTTCCGGCAATTTGAAAGGACTGATTGTCACTCATTTCCTCACCACCCTAGATTAAGGAACATAAAAAGAAGAAGAAGCAGCAGCAGCTGCAGGAGCAGGAGCAGGAGCAGGAGCAGGAGCTCGAGCTCGTCAAGGTCAAGCACCCCAAGTGCCCCATGTGTGGGGTGCGCTACGCGTCCCTCTCCCGCCATTTGCGTGAGACCCACGGCGTCGAGGATGTCCGCTGCCCTGTCAAAGGGTGCAACAGCGACCGGGAGTATGTCCGCCTGGACAAGCACCTCGTCGCCCAGCACAAGTTCTCCACTGTAATGCTCCACCACCGCCGCCGCAGAAAAAAAGATTTTTTTCCGGAAAAAGGTAGTCCTCACCTCCGTTCATTTATTCTTTCTCTCTCTCTTTCTCATCCCACAGGGCAAGGCGTTGACTCCATTAATGGAGGAGGCAAAAAAGGCCGCCATATTGGAGAAGATGAGAGCCCTCTACAGGCGGCACCCCTCCCAGCCCACCCCCACCCCAGCGGCCCCAGGGGCCAGAGCGCCGCCGCCGGCCGGCCGGGCGCTGGACTGGTTGGCCGACGGGCTGGACGCAGTGACCCTGTCAGAGGAGCTGTACCAGCACCTCCTGGACTACATGGACCAGTCGAAGTGTCTGCCGGGGAGGGAGAAAGGCCCCGCCACCGCCTTGTTTTTTTTTTTCAGTTTCAGTGAAGAGTTCAATCATGTGTTGTTGTGTGAATAAAGTTTTTGTTGTGTGAATCAAGTTTTTGTTTGATTGTTTTTGTCAAACTCTAATGGTTGATTTATTGGAAAAATCGAAAAGCAGACACTTAGGTAGGCTTATGGTTTACTAGCATATTTTCCAGGAAACGGACAAACCCACCCTTCACACTCGTGAAACTTAGGGGTTAGGGTTGGTGAATTTTCAAAGGTCGATATTGCTGATAAAGACACGCACTCCTCCTGAAAATGGGCACATTAGACACATGGTTCGATACCTGGAAATATATTTTTGCCATTCCGGAATTCGCACCTCATTAGCTATCCACCCCTTTCGAGAATACCGGCCTGCTATTGGCTACTTTTTCCCCCCAACCCTCGGCATGAAGGCAAACCTCAAAACAGGGCCAAATTCAAATTTCAAAGTCGTTTTCCAGGTTGTCTACATGGAATTCCACACGGCATTCTATTGGCTACTGAAAGGGCTACGGTGGGCGTGGCCATTTCTGACCGAGGAGTATATAAGAAGAGACTCTGCCTGTCTGTTGTGAAACGGACGCTACCATGGATCGGCTCACCGTGGGACTTGTTGCCATGATGGCGCTAGGGGCGAAAGGACTGGAAATCAACACCACCAACAACAATGCGATTGTGGAAAAGGCTGTGGGAGAGAGCGTCAAGCTGGAGTGCAAGTTCACCACCGACCCAGGCGACACGGGACCTTTGGAAATTGAATGGACGGTCAAGTCGGTACGCAGCCCAATGGAAAAAGATCAAGTGCTGATGTACACCGCCGGGCACATCTACGGCTGAAGGGAAGGAAGGCGACCCCGGGAGAGGAGATGCCTCCATCAATATAGCGCTGCTGACTCCCTTAGACACCGGGATCTACTCTCTGCCAAGTCAAGAAAATTCCAGGTATCCGGAGCATAAAGGCGCTCCTCCGAGTTCTCCGAAAGCCGTCCAAGCCCGAGTGCCATTCCACCGAGGGGGCCGGAGAGGTCGGGAGAACCAAAGTGCTACATTGTGGATCTGGGGAAGGTGCGCCACCTATCCGGTACCACTGGTCAAGAAGACCGCCCTGGAAGCTGCTGTCCGACTCTGCGGTGACGGACGAGACGGCGGGCACACTTACCATCAAAGATGCCAGTGAGAGCGATTCCGGGAACTTACCAATGCACTGCCGTTAATCGGGTTGGTACGGAGGTATGCTTCCTGGAACTCTACATGGCACATCCTCCATCGGTGGGAACGATTGTTGGAGCTGTGTTAGGAGGCCTGGCCGCCATCGGGACCATCGCTTCCACAGTCAACTTCATGGTACGGTGTGTACAGATTATTATTATTTTATTATTATAAACCACACACACCACCACATTAGACACATGGTTCGATACCTGGAAGTATACTTACATATGCCATTCCGGAATTCGCACCTCATTAGCTATCCGTCCCTTTAAGAGAATACCGGCCTGCTATTGGCCACTTTTTTCCCCCAACCCTCGGTATAAAGGCAAACGTTTTCCCGCCTCCTCCCTCATTGCAGACGAGGACGCCGACGAGGTAAGCTGCCGTCTCTCGACCGGATTCAGGAATAACAACGTCATTTTCCAGGAAATTGACCCGTGCTAACGATTAAGGGTTAGCTATCTAGCTAACGGTTAGTTAGTTAGCTAGCTAACGGTTAGCTACCTGGCTAGCCAGCTAACGGTTTAGCTAGCTAGCTAACGGTCACGGTTCGGGAAAACGCCGCGTTAGCTAGCTAACGGTTTGATTCCAGGAATTGTTCCTTTTTTCTGGAATTCGAACCGCGCGACCTCATTAACACTACTCTCTGCCCGCCGCTCTCAGATCCAGGAACAACAACGCAGTACTCCGGGAAATATCCTGTACTAGCTAACGGTTGAATTCCTGGAAATTAATTAACTTGGTTCATTTCCGGCAATTTGAAAGGACTGATTGTCACTCATTTCCTCACCACCCTAGATGAAGGAAAATAAAAATAAGAAGAAGCAGCAGCAGCTGCAGGAGCAGGAGCAGGAGCAGGAGCAGGAGCAGGAGCTCGAGCTCGTCAAGGTCAAGCACCCCAAGTGCCCCATGTGTGGGGTGCGCTACGCGTCCCTCTCCCGCCATTTGCGTCAGACCCACGGCGTCGAGGATGTCAGGGCCCGGCGGCTGCTTGTCAGCCGCCGGAACCTGCGCTACTCTGGGAAGCTCCGCTGCCCTGTCAAAGGGTGCGACAGCGACCGGGAGTATGTCCGCCTGGACAAGCACCTCGTCGCCCAGCACAAGTTCTCCACTGTAATGCTCCACCACCGCCGCCGCAGAAAAAAAGATCTTTTTCCGGAAAAAGGTAGTCCTCACCTCCGTTCATTTATTCTTTCTCTCTCTCTTTCTCATCCCACAGGGCAAGGCGTTGACTCCATTAATGGAGGAGGCAAAAAAGGCCGCCATATTGGAGAAGATGAAAGCCCTCTACAGGCGGCACCCCTCCCAGGCCACCCCCACCCCAGCGGCCCCAGAGGCCAGAGCGCCGCCGCCGGCCGGCCGGGCGCTGGACTGGTTGGCCGACGGGCTGGACGCAGTCCACGGTAAGCTAGAAGGTCTGATTAAGGAGGTGGACCACCTGCGTGGGGCCGCGCGGCGGGAGCTAAGTTCCCGGGATGGCGCGCCCCGCACCACCACCACCACCGACCCCAGACCCGGAACGGGACGGTCCACGGGCCACAGACCGGCGGCGCCGGCGGGGGCGGCGTCCACCACCACCACCACCCCCACCGGCCCCAGACCCGGAACGGGGACGTGGCACGGCCACGGACCGGCGGCCGCGCCCACCACCACCACCACCACCGTCCCAAGACCCGTGACGGGGACGTGGCCCGGCCACGGACCGGCGGCGGCGGCGTCCACCACCACCGGCCCCAGATCCGGAACGGGGACGTGGCCCGGGCACGGACCGGCGGCCGCGTCCACCACCACCACCACCACCACCACCACCACCACCTCCACTGTCCCCAGACCCGTGCCGGGGACGTGGCCCGGCCGCGGACCGGCGGCAGCGGCGTCCACTACCACCCCTGTCCGGGCCCCAGACCCGGAACGGGGACCCGGAACGGGGACCCAGCAGCGGCCGTCTTCCGGCTCCGGCACCAGCCCCAGACACCGCCACAGCCGCACCCCATCCTCCGGCACCAGGCCCGGCCCCGGCCGCAGCCACGGCCGCGCCCACAGCTCGAGCCCGTCCCGCGGGCCCACACCCAGCCGCAGCCGCGGCCGCGTCCATGGGCGCTCCCGCAGCCGCTCCCGCAGCCGCGCCCACGGCCCGAGCCCGTCCCGCGGGCCCACACCCAGCCGCAGCCGCGGCCGCATCCACGGCCGCTCCCGCAGCCGCGCCCACAGCCCGAGCCCGTCCCGCGGGCCCACACCCAGCCCCAGCACCGGCCGCACCCACGGCCGCGCCCACAGCCCCAGCCCGTCCACCGGCCCCTGGCCCGTGAAGGCGACGCGGACCGGGAAGACGACCCGCTCCGGCCCCTACACCCGGCCCAGCCCCGCCGACATAGGACAGAAGGGCAAGAAGGCTCCCCCGTCGCCCGGCACCCCGTCCCCCGGCCCCCCGCTGCCCGTCTCCAGCCTCGGACCCCCCATTTCCCCCATCTCGGTCCCGAGCCGGAGCCCGACGCCCAACCTAGGTGAGTCTTGCTAGCCTTGACAAGGGCACTACAAGCGTCCTGCTCTTGTGTCAAAGGGGGAAAGGGAAAATTTTTGGGGGGTTTTATTTGTTTTTAGCCTTTCTTTCTTTCTCCCCCCCCCCCCCCTGCTTTAGACTATTTGTTGGGCTGTTTCGAGTCCAACCTGTTGGGTCCCGACCAGTCGCAAAGAGCTCTGCGGAACGTGAGACAGCGAAAGTCGTACGTCCGGAAGTTCCTGCTGTTTATGTCCGGGGGGGGCCCGGACATAAACAGAACACTTTTGTTTCTGAACGACCCGCTCAAGCTGAACGGGTATGTACGGGTTTCTTTTTTTGTTTTTTTCCTGCGTCGATATTCCCACATTAATGCATTGTCGTAATTTCCAAATGTTTGGTGCTTGCATGCTTCCTCGCTCGCTCGCTCACTGATCTATTCCATCATTTCGACGTCAGGTACCTCAATCACCTCAGGGCCCACTTGAAGCCCACGAGCCAAAAGCATGTCATAATCGACGTCGAGGTTTTCCTGCGCTTCGCGAGTCTTGCATCCGTTCCCAAAGTGCGCTTGACGGGGAAGGCCATAAACTGGATTTTGGCGCGGTTGAAAGCGTGGAAGAAAGGGTTGGGCGCCCAGATTGTGATCCAGAGGTTGGATTACAAACGTAGAAAGAGAGGTGAGGTCCAATGCCGAGAGACTGGAAGGACTGATTGTCTGCTCACTGCCACTGTGTAATCTTTCCTTGTCTTCCCTCTTTTGTACAGAGAAACTGGTGAGCACAAATCACATCGGCGCCTTCATCGCCAAGGCCATGAAGGGCCTGAGGAGAGCCCTGGACGGGCTGTGGGACGAGAAGACCTCCCGGTTGGCCACCGTGGTGGGTCTCCTGGTTGGCACCATGGTGTGCACCTCGGGCCACCGGGTCTGTGTTTTCCAGAACATGACCCGGAAGGAGGTCCGGGGTGCCACCAAGGCCAAGGGGACCCACTGCATAAGGGTGAGTTGTTGTTGTTGTTGTTGTTGTTGTTGTTGTTGTTGTTGTTGTTGTTGTTGTTGTTGTTTGGTAATTCCCAATGGAAGTTTTATGAGGTACAATACCTGGAATTCGTAGTAGCTTTTCCAAAACCTGAACTTACCCACCGTTCAAACGAAAACCGTTGTCCTCTGTCTGTCAGGCAACTGTCCTCGGGAGTGTGTTTTGAGGTAGGTAGGTAAGTAGGTACCAACCACATGGAGGTATCTTTCACCACCACCCCCCCCCCGCTCGAGCCGACTGTCTGGGGCATGTGTCTGTGGTGCTTAGTGGTGTTGTGGTGGCTGTCTCTTTGCTGGAACGTGAACTAACGCTAACCCATTCTCTCTTTCTGGTCGAGGTCCAGTTCCTTGAACACGAACCTCCCGACCGCGCGCTCCTGATACCTTGGCCCTGTGTCAGGCGACAACAGTGGCAGGGCCAAGGTATCAGGAGCGCGCGGACGGGAGATCCGATACCCGTAACACGAACCTACCAACCAGTTCTAACTAACTTCCCGGAACTTGAACTTACCTTCGCCCGTCCGTCCGTCCGTCCGTCCATTCCTTTATTCCTTCCTTCCTTCCTTCCTAACCCCACACCCCCTCAGTCACGCATGGTTCCGGGGCATGTGTCTGTTGTACTTACCGCATGGAGGTCTTTCCAGGAAGTAAAATTCCCGGAACATGAACTTACCCATAACCTTCTCTCCTCTGAAATGACAGTGTTGTAAATGTTACATGTCTTCTACTTGTTACTTACACAGGTGGCCAACCACAAGACGGCGCAGTCGTTCGGGCCGGCGTCGGTGACCCTGTCAGAGGAGCTGTACCAGCACCTCCTGGACTACATGGACCAGTCGAAGTGTCTGCCGGGGAGGGAGAAAGGCCCCGCCACCGCCTTCTTCAACCGGCTCGGGGGGACGTACGAGAGGATGGGGGACAACTTCACCCGGGAGTGGAGGCGGTTCGGCCTCCCGGGGTCCCCCACCCTCTCAGACATCCGCACGGCGATCTCCACCGCCGTAGGTTTTGTCTTTTGTCAACAGTGTCTATTCCGGAATAAGAACGGGAGGGAGAATGTTTCAACTTTATCCTACTCTCCTATAGGCGGAGCACAACCTGGACCAGAAGGAGCGCATGGATGTGCACCGTAGTATGTGCCATGACACCGCCACTGCTACGAGGTTCTATGCAATCCGGGAGGAGCTGTCGGAGGAGAAGTCACTGGAGGTGACCAAGAATATCCTCCGCTCCCTCAAGGCCTCCAAGGACAGGGCAGGTGAGCCTTTTCAGTGTGTGTGCGTGTTGTGAGAGCTCTATAGCCACTGCGTATTCTTGCTTGCCTCACTCTCTCTTTTCTTCTACAATTCTCTCAAAGGCGGCGGCGGCGGCAACAGCAGCGGCGCCCGCCGCCGCAGCAACAGCGGCGGCAGCAGCAGCAGCAGCAGCAGCAGCAGCAGCAGCAGCAGCAGCAGCAGCAGCAGCAGCAGCTCTAACACTTTCACGGACACGCAGAGCGAGAGCGAAGGGGGGGAGCAGCAGCAGCAGCAGCAGCAGCAGCAGCAGGAGGAGGAGGAGGTAGGCGCTTGGCTGTGGCCAGACGAAGAAGAGGGCAAGGAGGAACAGGAGGAGGACGAGGACGAGGAGGAGGACGGGGGGGAGGAGGAGGACAAGGAGGAGGAGGAGGAGCAGCAGCAGGAGGAGGAGGAGGAGAAGAAGAATGAGATGGGGGTGAAGGAGGCGGCGGCGGTGGTGGTCGGGGAGGAGAAGGAGAGGGAGGAGGAGAAGGAGGAGGGGACGACCCAGGCACTCGGGGAGGTCGCCGAGGACATAGTTTTGATTAGCATTTAATCATGTTTACGTTGTTTTTTTTTTCAGTTTCAGTGAAGAGTTCAATCATGTGTTGTTGTGTGAATAAAGTTTTTGTTGTGTGAATCAAGTTTTTGTTTGATTGTTTTTGTCAAACTCTAATGGTTGATTTATTGGAAAAATCGAAAAGCAGACACTTAGGTAGGCTTATGGTTTACTAGCATATTTTCCAGGAAACGGACAAACCCACCCTTCACACTCGTGAAACTTAGGGGTTAGGGTTGGTGAATTTTCAAAGGTCGATATTCCTGATAAAGACACGCACTCCTCCTGAAAATGGGCACATTAGACACATGGTTCGATACCTGGAAATATATTTTTGCCATTCCGGAATTCGCACCTCATTAGCTATCCACCCCTTTCGAGAATACCGGCCTGCTATTGGCTACTTTTTTCCCCCAACCCTCGGCATGAAGGCAAACCTCAAAACAGGGCCAAATTCAAATTTCAAAGTCGTTTTCCAGGTTGTCTACATGGAATTCCACACGGCATTCTATTGGCTACTGAAAGGGCTACGGTGGGCGTGGCCATTTCTGACAACAACGCGATTGTTGGAGCTGTGTTAGGAAGCCTGGCCGCCATCGGGATCATCGCTTCCACAGTCAACTTCATGGTACGGTGTGTACAGAGCAGGACCAGAGGACCAGAGGAGTTTCCCTGTGACATCCTGGAAGACGCAACTCCCCCAACATGCCGCAGGTCGAAAGACCAAGTCGCTTTTGTGTCACCAAGCACTCTCCTGTAAACTTGAAAAATAAAATGTTTGTTTTGTGGAAAAAAAATGAGATAAAAAAAAATAATGAATGAAAATGAAATAATAAAAAAAACGGAACCATCAATACATAATGGTGGGTTTTTTTCCCGGTTTCGGACGGGTAAGGTTTGGGAAGTGGTCGAGGCCGAGATTATAACTGCTTTGACTCGAGTGGAGCAGGCAAAGGTGCCCTTTGGGACATAGGTCGATAGAGCGTGCTCGTGGTGAAAATAGATTGCCCATTGAACTCTGGTTCTATTCCTGGAAATATTTTCCCTATTTCCTGGAATAATAATAATAAAGTTTTTGTTGTGTGAATCAAGTTTTTGTTTGATTGTTTTTGTCAAACTCTAATGGTTGATTTATTGGAAAAATCGAAAAGCAGACACTTAGGTAGGCTTATGGTTTACTAGCATATTTTCCAGGAAACGAACAAACCCACCCTTCACACTCGTGAAACTTACCGTCTTCCAGGCGTCAGTCCCGGGAATCCGTCCTTGTAGTTGGGGACCCGGAGGTCCAATTTCCGGAACATTAAAATACGCACCCTTCACACTCGGGAAAGTCGACTTACCCACCATTCACCCTGAAAACACCCGCTCACTCAGGCAATGTTCGGGGGCATCTGCCTGAGGAGGGCATGCATCTCCCTCCATTTCCTGGAACCTGACCACTAGGAGACCTCGCTCACCATGCGAGCCTGTTCACCCACCGGGAGACCAGGCCCACCACGCGAGCCTGTTCACCCACCCTTAACATGGACGTCCGTTTTCGGGAAAGTCGACTTACCCACCATTCACTCTGAAAACACCCGCTCACTCAGGCAATGTTCGGGGGCATCTGCCTGAGGAGGGCATGCATCTCCCTCCATTTCCTGGAACCTGACCACTAGGAGACCTCGCTCACCATGCGAGCCTGTTCACCCACCGGGAGACCAGGCCCACCACGCGAGCCTGTTCACCCACCCTTAACATGGACGTCCGTTTTCGGGAAAGTCGACTTACCCACCATTCACTCTGAAAACACCCGCTCACTCAGGCAATGTTCGGGGGCATCTGCCTGAGGAGGGCATGCATCTCCCTCCATTTCCTGGAACCTGACCACTAGGAGACCTCGCTCACCATGCGAGCCTGTTCACCCACCGGGAGACCAGGCCCACCACGCGAGCCTGTTCACCCACCCTTAACATGGACGTCCGTTTTCGGGAAAGTCGACTTACCCACCATTCACTCTGAAAACACCCGCTCACTCAGGCAATGTTCGGGGGCATCTGCCTGAGGAGGGCATGCATCTCCCTCCATTTCCTGGAACCTGACCACTAGGAGACCTCGCTCACCATGCGAGCCTGTTCACCCACCGGGAGACCAGGCCCACCACGCGAGCCTGTTCACCCACCCTTAACATGGACGTCCGTTTTCGGGAAAGTCGACTTACCCACCATTCACTCTGAAAACACCCGCTCACTCAGGCAATGTTCGGGGGCATCTGCCTGAGGAGGGCATGCATCTCCCTCCATTTCCTGGAACCTGACCACTAGGAGACCTCGCTCACCATGCGAGCCTGTTCACCCACCGGGAGACCAGGCCCACCACGCGAGCCTGTTCACCCACCCTTAACATGGACGTCCGTTTTCGGGAAAGTCGACTTACCCACCATTCACTCTGAAAACACCCGCTCACTCAGGCAATGTTCGGGGGCATCTGCCTGAGGAGGGCATGCATCTCCCTCCATTTCCTGGAACCTGACCACTAGGAGACCTCGCTCACCATGCGAGCCTGTTCACCCACCGGGAGACCAGGCCCACCATGCGAGCCTGTTCACCCACCGGGAGACCAGGCCCACCACGCGAGCCTGTTCACCCACCCTTAACATGGACGTCCGTTTTCGGGAAAGTCGACTTACCCACCATTCACTCTGAAAACACCCGCTCACTCAGGCAATGTTCGGGGGCATCTGCCTGAGGAGGGCATGCATCTCCCTCCATTTCCTGGAACCTGACCACTAGGAGACCTCGCTCACCATGCGAGCCTGTTCACCCACCGGGAGACCAGGCCCACCACGCGAGCCTGTTCACCCACCCTTAACATGGACGTCCGTTTTCGGGAAAGTCGACTTACCCACCATTCACTCTGAAAACACCCGCTCACTCAGGCAATGTTCGGGGGCATCTGCCTGAGGAGGGCATGCATCTCCCTCCATTTCCTGGAACCTGACCACTAGGAGACCTCGCTCACCATGCGAGCCTGTTCACCCACCGGGAGACCAGGCCCACCATGCGAGCCTGTTCACCCACCGGGAGACCAGGCCCACCATGCGAGCCTGTTCACCCACCCTTAAGCACCACCCGCCCGGAATGATGTCCAAGCAGCCCGCGCTCCAAAAAGTTTGTGGTCCTGGTACACCGAATAATTCCATGAAACAGGCTTGGAAATCCTGGAATCTACGTTAGGGTACCGGGATCGCGAAGGAACCTTAACTTACCCGTCCCTGCCCGCTGGCTGGCGTCCTCTCTGGGCACGCGTCCTCGGTAGAGACAGCATGGAGGTCCCTTTTCTGGAAATTCGACTTACCCGTCCTTCTGTTCTGTCTTTTCCCCCAAGTCTGACGTCTTTTCGGTTCCAAGAATCATACTTGAACTTCCTGGAATCAATCCAACCGTGGGGTACCAGTACCACCGAGCTCGATGGGGTTGCCATGGATACGGCGTTAGTTTACCCCCGTCGCCATGGATACGGCGCTAGTTTACCCCGTCGCCATGGATACGGCGCTATTTTTTCCCTGAAGTCAACGGGGCACGCCCCAGTGCCGGGAAAACGACATCCCTTTCTCTCGTAGATGTCCGATAACCCGGTCTGTTTGTCCCACAAATACAACATTAGCTTACCCGGAAATCAACGCCGTACCCCCGGTACCGGGAAAACCGCTTCCCTTTCTCTTGGAAATCTCCAACAACCGGTCATTTTTTCCATAAATACAACATCATCTTCCAGGAAATGAGCCCGGCACGGCCAGCACCGCCCCCTAGTGGCCGAAAACGGAAAAGAGAGACTAACACCTCTTTCTAACGGAACATGAGAAGGGTTAGGATTAAGGTTAGGATTAGGGTTAGGATTAAGTGTAGGGTTAGGGTTCTGGTTAGGTTTAGGGTTAAGTTTACCGGGTTAGGATTAGGATTAAGGTTAGGGTTAGGATTAGGATTAGGATTAGGGTTAGGATTAGGGTTAGGATTAAGTGTAGGGTTAGGGTTCTGGTTAGGTTTAGGGTTAAGTTTACCGGGTTAGGATTAAGGTTAGGGTTAGGATTAGGATTAGGATTAGGGTTAGGATTAGGGTTAGGATTAAGTGTAGGGTTAGGGTTCTGGTTAGGTTTAGGGTTAAGTTTACCGGGTTAGGATTAGGATTAAGGTTAGGGTTAGGATTAGGATTAGGATTAGGGTTAGGATTAGGGTTAGGATTAAGTGTAGGGTTAGGGTTCTGGTTAGGTTTAGGGTTAAGTTTACCGGGTTAGGATTAGGATTAAGGTTAGGGTTAGGATTAGGATTAGGATTAGGGTTAGGATTAGGGTTAGGTTTTGGATTAGGGTTAAGGTTAGGGTTAGGATTAAGGTTAAGGTTAAGGTTAAGGTTAGGGTTAGGTTTTGGATTAGGGTCATTCCCTGCGAGGGCAATTGTCGGAAATGTCACAGCCATCCCGGAAGCTATCCCCATGTGTGTGTGCGGCGAGTTATCACGATTACGATGGGTTGGCTAATGTGCTATCACTCACTCGAGCAGGCAAAGGTGCCCTTTGGGACATAGGTCGATAGAGCGTGCTCGTGGTGAAAATAGATTGCCCATTGAACTCTGGTTCTATTCCTGGAAATATTTTCCCTATTTCCTGGAATAATAATAATAAAGTTTTTGTTGTGTGAATCAAGTTTTTGTTTGATTGTTTTTGTCAAACTCTAATGGTTGATTTATTGGAAAAATCGAAAAGCAGACACTTAGGTAGGCTTATGGTTTACTAGCATATTTTCCAGGAAACGAACAAACCCACCCTTCACACTCGTGAAACTTACCGTCTTCCAGGCGTCAGTCCCGGGAATCCGTCCTTGTAGTTGGGGACCCGGAGGTCCAATTTCCGGAACATTAAAATACGCACCCTTCACACTCGGGAAAGTCGACTTACCCACCATTCACTCTGAAAACACCCGCTCACTCAGGCAATGTTCGGGGGCATCTGCCTGAGGAGGGCATGCATCTCCCTCCATTTCCTGGAACCTGACCACTAGGAGACCTCGCTCACCATGCGAGCCTGTTCACCCACCGGGAGACCAGGCCCACCACGCGAGCCTGTTCACCCACCCTTAACATGGACGTCCGTTTTCGGGAAAGTCGACTTACCCACCATTCACTCTGAAAACACCCGCTCACTCAGGCAATGTTCGGGGGCATCTGCCTGAGGAGGGCATGCATCTCCCTCCATTTCCTGGAACCTGACCACTAGGAGACCTCGCTCACCATGCGAGCCTGTTCACCCACCGGGAGACCAGGCCCACCATGCGAGCCTGTTCACCCACCGGGAGACCAGGCCCACCACGCGAGCCTGTTCACCCACCCTTAACATGGACGTCCGTTTTCGGGAAAGTCGACTTACCCACCATTCACTCTGAAAACACCCGCTCACTCAGGCAATGTTCGGGGGCATCTGCCTGAGGAGGGCATGCATCTCCCTCCATTTCCTGGAACCTGACCACTAGGAGACCTCGCTCACCATGCGAGCCTGTTCACCCACCGGGAGACCAGGCCCACCACGCGAGCCTGTTCACCCACCCTTAACATGGACGTCCGTTTTCGGGAAAGTCGACTTACCCACCATTCACTCTGAAAACACCCGCTCACTCAGGCAATGTTCGGGGGCATCTGCCTGAGGAGGGCATGCATCTCCCTCCATTTCCTGGAACCTGACCACTAGGAGACCTCGCTCACCATGCGAGCCTGTTCACCCACCGGGAGACCAGGCCCACCACGCGAGCCTGTTCACCCACCCTTAACATGGACGTCCGTTTTCGGGAAAGTCGACTTACCCACCATTCACTCTGAAAACACCCGCTCACTCAGGCAATGTTCGGGGGCATCTGCCTGAGGAGGGCATGCATCTCCCTCCATTTCCTGGAACCTGACCACTAGGAGACCTCGCTCACCATGCGAGCCTGTTCACCCACCGGGAGACCAGGCCCACCACGCGAGCCTGTTCACCCACCCTTAACATGGACGTCCGTTTTCGGGAAAGTCGACTTACCCACCATTCACTCTGAAAACACCCGCTCACTCAGGCAATGTTCGGGGGCATCTGCCTGAGGAGGGCATGCATCTCCCTCCATTTCCTGGAACCTGACCACTAGGAGACCTCGCTCACCATGCGAGCCTGTTCACCCACCGGGAGACCAGGCCCACCATGCGAGCCTGTTCACCCACCGGGAGACCAGGCCCACCATGCGAGCCTGTTCACCCACCGGGAGACCAGGCCCACCATGCGAGCCTGTTCACCCACCGGGAGACCAGGCCCACCACGCGAGCCTGTTCACCCACCCTTAACATGGACGTCCGTTTTCGGGAAAGTCGACTTACCCACCATTCACCCTGAAAACACCCGCTCACTCAGGCAATGTTCGGGGGCATCTGCCTGAGGAGGGCATGCATCTCCCTCCATTTCCTGGAACCTGACCACTAGGAGACCTCGCTCACCATGCGAGCCTGTTCACCCACCGGGAGACCAGGCCCACCACGCGAGCCTGTTCACCCACCCTTAACATGGACGTCCGTTTTCGGGAAAGTCGACTTACCCACCATTCACTCTGAAAACACCCGCTCACTCAGGCAATGTTCGGGGGCATCTGCCTGAGGAGGGCATGCATCTCCCTCCATTTCCTGGAACCTGACCACTAGGAGACCTCGCTCACCATGCGAGCCTGTTCACCCACCGGGAGACCAGGCCCACCACGCGAGCCTGTTCACCCACCCTTAACATGGACGTCCGTTTTCGGGAAAGTCGACTTACCCACCATTCACTCTGAAAACACCCGCTCACTCAGGCAATGTTCGGGGGCATCTGCCTGAGGAGGGCATGCATCTCCCTCCATTTCCTGGAACCTGACCACTAGGAGACCTCGCTCACCATGCGAGCCTGTTCACCCACCGGGAGACCAGGCCCACCATGCGAGCCTGTTCACCCACCGGGAGACCAGGCCCACCACGCGAGCCTGTTCACCCACCCTTAACATGGACGTCCGTTTTCGGGAAAGTCGACTTACCCACCATTCACTCTGAAAACACCCGCTCACTCAGGCAATGTTCGGGGGCATCTGCCTGAGGAGGGCATGCATCTCCCTCCATTTCCTGGAACCTGACCACTAGGAGACCTCGCTCACCATGCGAGCCTGTTCACCCACCGGGAGACCAGGCCCACCACGCGAGCCTGTTCACCCACCCTTAACATGGACGTCCGTTTTCGGGAAAGTCGACTTACCCACCATTCACTCTGAAAACACCCGCTCACTCAGGCAATGTTCGGGGGCATCTGCCTGAGGAGGGCATGCATCTCCCTCCATTTCCTGGAACCTGACCACTAGGAGACCTCGCTCACCATGCGAGCCTGTTCACCCACCGGGAGACCAGGCCCACCACGCGAGCCTGTTCACCCACCCTTAACATGGACGTCCGTTTTCGGGAAAGTCGACTTACCCACCATTCACTCTGAAAACACCCGCTCACTCAGGCAATGTTCGGGGGCATCTGCCTGAGGAGGGCATGCATCTCCCTCCATTTCCTGGAACCTGACCACTAGGAGACCTCGCTCACCATGCGAGCCTGTTCACCCACCGGGAGACCAGGCCCACCATGCGAGCCTGTTCACCCACCGGGAGACCAGGCCCACCACGCGAGCCTGTTCACCCACCCTTAACATGGACGTCCGTTTTCGGGAAAGTCGACTTACCCACCATTCACTCTGAAAACACCCGCTCACTCAGGCAATGTTCGGGGGCATCTGCCTGAGGAGGGCATGCATCTCCCTCCATTTCCTGGAACCTGACCACTAGGAGACCTCGCTCACCATGCGAGCCTGTTCACCCACCGGGAGACCAGGCCCACCACGCGAGCCTGTTCACCCACCCTTAACATGGACGTCCGTTTTCGGGAAAGTCGACTTACCCACCATTCACTCTGAAAACACCCGCTCACTCAGGCAATGTTCGGGGGCATCTGCCTGAGGAGGGCATGCATCTCCCTCCATTTCCTGGAACCTGACCACTAGGAGACCTCGCTCACCATGCGAGCCTGTTCACCCACCGGGAGACCAGGCCCACCACGCGAGCCTGTTCACCCACCCTTAACATGGACGTCCGTTTTCGGGAAAGTCGACTTACCCACCATTCACTCTGAAAACACCCGCTCACTCAGGCAATGTTCGGGGGCATCTGCCTGAGGAGGGCATGCATCTCCCTCCATTTCCTGGAACCTGACCACTAGGAGACCTCGCTCACCATGCGAGCCTGTTCACCCACCGGGAGACCAGGCCCACCACGCGAGCCTGTTCACCCACCCTTAACATGGACGTCCGTTTTCGGGAAAGTCGACTTACCCACCATTCACTCTGAAAACACCCGCTCACTCAGGCAATGTTCGGGGGCATCTGCCTGAGGAGGGCATGCATCTCCCTCCATTTCCTGGAACCTGACCACTAGGAGACCTCGCTCACCATGCGAGCCTGTTCACCCACCGGGAGACCAGGCCCACCACGCGAGCCTGTTCACCCACCCTTAACATGGACGTCCGTTTTCGGGAAAGTCGACTTACCCACCATTCACTCTGAAAACACCCGCTCACTCAGGCAATGTTCGGGGGCATCTGCCTGAGGAGGGCATGCATCTCCCTCCATTTCCTGGAACCTGACCACTAGGAGACCTCGCTCACCATGCGAGCCTGTTCACCCACCGGGAGACCAGGCCCACCACGCGAGCCTGTTCACCCACCCTTAACATGGACGTCCGTTTTCGGGAAAGTCGACTTACCCACCATTCACTCTGAAAACACCCGCTCACTCAGGCAATGTTCGGGGGCATCTGCCTGAGGAGGGCATGCATCTCCCTCCATTTCCTGGAACCTGACCACTAGGAGACCTCGCTCACCATGCGAGCCTGTTCACCCACCGGGAGACCAGGCCCACCACGCGAGCCTGTTCACCCACCCTTAACATGGACGTCCGTTTTCGGGAAAGTCGACTTACCCACCATTCACTCTGAAAACACCCGCTCACTCAGGCAATGTTCGGGGGCATCTGCCTGAGGAGGGCATGCATCTCCCTCCATTTCCTGGAACCTGACCACTAGGAGACCTCGCTCACCATGCGAGCCTGTTCACCCACCGGGAGACCAGGCCCACCACGCGAGCCTGTTCACCCACCCTTAACATGGACGTCCGTTTTCGGGAAAGTCGACTTACCCACCATTCACTCTGAAAACACCCGCTCACTCAGGCAATGTTCGGGGGCATCTGCCTGAGGAGGGCATGCATCTCCCTCCATTTCCTGGAACCTGACCACTAGGAGACCTCGCTCACCATGCGAGCCTGTTCACCCACCGGGAGACCAGGCCCACCACGCGAGCCTGTTCACCCACCCTTAACATGGACGTCCGTTTTCGGGAAAGTCGACTTACCCACCATTCACTCTGAAAACACCCGCTCACTCAGGCAATGTTCGGGGGCATCTGCCTGAGGAGGGCATGCATCTCCCTCCATTTCCTGGAACCTGACCACTAGGAGACCTCGCTCACCATGCGAGCCTGTTCACCCACCGGGAGACCAGGCCCACCACGCGAGCCTGTTCACCCACCCTTAACATGGACGTCCGTTTTCGGGAAAGTCGACTTACCCACCATTCACTCTGAAAACACCCGCTCACTCAGGCAATGTTCGGGGGCATCTGCCTGAGGAGGGCATGCATCTCCCTCCATTTCCTGGAACCTGACCACTAGGAGACCTCGCTCACCATGCGAGCCTGTTCACCCACCGGGAGACCAGGCCCACCACGCGAGCCTGTTCACCCACCCTTAACATGGACGTCCGTTTTCGGGAAAGTCGACTTACCCACCATTCACTCTGAAAACACCCGCTCACTCAGGCAATGTTCGGGGGCATCTGCCTGAGGAGGGCATGCATCTCCCTCCATTTCCTGGAACCTGACCACTAGGAGACCTCGCTCACCATGCGAGCCTGTTCACCCACCGGGAGACCAGGCCCACCACGCGAGCCTGTTCACCCACCCTTAACATGGACGTCCGTTTTCGGGAAAGTCGACTTACCCACCATTCACTCTGAAAACACCCGCTCACTCAGGCAATGTTCGGGGGCATCTGCCTGAGGAGGGCATGCATCTCCCTCCATTTCCTGGAACCTGACCACTAGGAGACCTCGCTCACCATGCGAGCCTGTTCACCCACCGGGAGACCAGGCCCACCACGCGAGCCTGTTCACCCACCCTTAACATGGACGTCCGTTTTCGGGAAAGTCGACTTACCCACCATTCACTCTGAAAACACCCGCTCACTCAGGCAATGTTCGGGGGCATCTGCCTGAGGAGGGCATGCATCTCCCTCCATTTCCTGGAACCTGACCACTAGGAGACCTCGCTCACCATGCGAGCCTGTTCACCCACCGGGAGACCAGGCCCACCACGCGAGCCTGTTCACCCACCCTTAACATGGACGTCCGTTTTCGGGAAAGTCGACTTACCCACCATTCACTCTGAAAACACCCGCTCACTCAGGCAATGTTCGGGGGCATCTGCCTGAGGAGGGCATGCATCTCCCTCCATTTCCTGGAACCTGACCACTAGGAGACCTCGCTCACCATGCGAGCCTGTTCACCCACCGGGAGACCAGGCCCACCATGCGAGCCTGTTCACCCACCGGGAGACCAGGCCCACCATGCGAGCCTGTTCACCCACCCTTAAGCACCACCCGCCCGGAATGATGTCCAAGCAGCCCGCGCTCCAAAAAGTTTGTGGTCCTGGTACACCGAATAATTCCATGAAACAGGCTTGGAAATCCTGGAATCTACGTTAGGGTACCGGGATCGCCAAGGAACCTTAACTTACCCGTCCCTGCCCGCTGGCTGGCGTCCTCTCTGGGCACGCGTCCTCGGTAGAGACAGCATGGAGGTCCCTTTTCTGGAAATTCGACTTACCCGTCCTTCTGTTCTGTCTTTTCCCCCAAGTCTGGCGTCTTTTCGGTTCCAAGAATCATACTTGAACTTCCTGGAATCAATCCAACCGTGGGGTACCAGTACCACCGAGCTCGATGGGGTTGCCATGGATACGGCGTTAGTTTACCCCCGTCGCCATGGATACGGCGCTAGTTTACCCCGTCGCCATGGATACGGCGCTATTTTTTCCCTGAAGTCAACGGGGCACGCCCCAGTGCCGGGAAAACGACATCCCTTTCTCTCGTAGAATTCCGATAACCCGGTCTGTTTGTCCCACAAATACAACATTAGCTTACCCGGAAATCAACGCCGTACCCCCGGTACCGGGAAAACCGCTTCCCTTTCTCTTGGAAATCTCCAACAACCGGTCATTTTTTCCATAAATACAACATCATCTTCCAGGAAATGAGCCCGGCACGGCCAGCACCGCCCCCTAGTGGCCGAAAACGGAAAAGAGAGACTAACACCTCTTTCTAACGGAACATGAGAAGGGTTAGGATTAAGGTTAGGATTAGGGTTAGGATTAAGTGTAGGGTTAGGGTTCTGGTTAGGTTTAGGGTTAAGTTTACCGGGTTAGGATTAGGATTAAGGTTAGGGTTAGGATTAGGATTAGGATTAGGGTTAGGATTAGGGTTAGGTTTTGGATTAGGGTTAAGGTTAGGGTTAGGATTAAGGTTAAGGTTAAGGTTAAGGTTAGGGTTAGGTTTTGGATTAGGGTCATTCCCTGCGAGGGCAATTGTCGGAAATGTCACAGCCATCCCGGAAGCTATCCCCATGTGTGTGTGCGGCGAGTTATCACGATTACGATGGGTTGGCTAATGTGCTATCACTCACTCGAGCAGGCAAAGGTGCCCTTTGGGACATAGGTCGATAGAGCGTGCTCGTGGTGAAAATAGATTGCCCATTGAACTCTGGTTCTATTCCTGGAAATATTTTCCCTATTTCCTGGAATAATAATAATAAAGTTTTTGTTGTGTGAATCAAGTTTTTGTTTGATTGTTTTTGTCAAACTCTAATGGTTGATTTATTGGAAAAATCGAAAAGCAGACACTTAGGTAGGCTTATGGTTTACTAGCATATTTTCCAGGAAACGAACAAACCCACCCTTCACACTCGTGAAACTTACCGTCTTCCAGGCGTCAGTCCCGGGAATCCGTCTTTGTAGTTGGGGACCCGGAGGTCCAATTTCCGGAACATCAAAATACCCACCCTTCACACTCGGGAAAGTCGACTTACCCACCATTCACTCTGAAAACACCCGCTCACTCAGGCAATGTTCGGGGGCATCTGCCTGAGGAGGGCATGCATCTCCCTCCATTTCCTGGAACCTGACCACTAGGAGACCTCGCTCACCATGCGAGCCTGTTCACCCACCGGGAGACCAGGCCCACCATGCGAGCCTGTTCACCCACCGGGAGACCAGGCCCACCATGCGAGCCTGTTCACCCACCCTTAACATGGACGTCCGTTTTCGGGAAAGTCGACTTACCCACCATTCACTCTGAAAACACCCGCTCACTCAGGCAATGTTCGGGGGCATCTGCCTGAGGAGGGCATGCATCTCCCTCCATTTCCTGGAACCTGACCACTAGGAGACCTCGCTCACCATGCGAGCCTGTTCACCCACCGGGAGACCAGGCCCACCACGCGAGCCTGTTCACCCACCCTTAACATGGACGTCCGTTTTCGGGAAAGTCGACTTACCCACCATTCACTCTGAAAACACCCGCTCACTCAGGCAATGTTCGGGGGCATCTGCCTGAGGAGGGCATGCATCTCCCTCCATTTCCTGGAACCTGACCACTAGGAGACCTCGCTCACCATGCGAGCCTGTTCACCCACCGGGAGACCAGGCCCACCACGCGAGCCTGTTCACCCACCCTTAACATGGACGTCCGTTTTCGGGAAAGTCGACTTACCCACCATTCACTCTGAAAACACCCGCTCACTCAGGCAATGTTCGGGGGCATCTGCCTGAGGAGGGCATGCATCTCCCTCCATTTCCTGGAACCTGACCACTAGGAGACCTCGCTCACCATGCGAGCCTGTTCACCCACCGGGAGACCAGGCCCACCACGCGAGCCTGTTCACCCACCCTTAACATGGACGTCCGTTTTCGGGAAAGTCGACTTACCCACCATTCACTCTGAAAACACCCGCTCACTCAGGCAATGTTCGGGGGCATCTGCCTGAGGAGGGCATGCATCTCCCTCCATTTCCTGGAACCTGACCACTAGGAGACCTCGCTCACCATGCGAGCCTGTTCACCCACCGGGAGACCAGGCCCACCACGCGAGCCTGTTCACCCACCCTTAACATGGACGTCCGTTTTCGGGAAAGTCGACTTACCCACCATTCACTCTGAAAACACCCGCTCACTCAGGCAATGTTCGGGGGCATCTGCCTGAGGAGGGCATGCATCTCCCTCCATTTCCTGGAACCTGACCACTAGGAGACCTCGCTCACCATGCGAGCCTGTTCACCCACCGGGAGACCAGGCCCACCACGCGAGCCTGTTCACCCACCCTTAACATGGACGTCCGTTTTCGGGAAAGTCGACTTACCCACCATTCACTCTGAAAACACCCGCTCACTCAGGCAATGTTCGGGGGCATCTGCCTGAGGAGGGCATGCATCTCCCTCCATTTCCTGGAACCTGACCACTAGGAGACCTCGCTCACCATGCGAGCCTGTTCACCCACCGGGAGACCAGGCCCACCATGCGAGCCTGTTCACCCACCGGGAGACCAGGCCCACCATGCGAGCCTGTTCACCCACCGGGAGACCAGGCCCACCATGCGAGCCTGTTCACCCACCGGGAGACCAGGCCCACCACGCGAGCCTGTTCACCCACCCTTAACATGGACGTCCGTTTTCGGGAAAGTCGACTTACCCACCATTCACCCTGAAAACACCCGCTCACTCAGGCAATGTTCGGGGGCATCTGCCTGAGGAGGGCATGCATCTCCCTCCATTTCCTGGAACCTGACCACTAGGAGACCTCGCTCACCATGCGAGCCTGTTCACCCACCGGGAGACCAGGCCCACCACGCGAGCCTGTTCACCCACCCTTAACATGGACGTCCGTTTTCGGGAAAGTCGACTTACCCACCATTCACTCTGAAAACACCCGCTCACTCAGGCAATGTTCGGGGGCATCTGCCTGAGGAGGGCATGCATCTCCCTCCATTTCCTGGAACCTGACCACTAGGAGACCTCGCTCACCATGCGAGCCTGTTCACCCACCGGGAGACCAGGCCCACCACGCGAGCCTGTTCACCCACCCTTAACATGGACGTCCGTTTTCGGGAAAGTCGACTTACCCACCATTCACTCTGAAAACACCCGCTCACTCAGGCAATGTTCGGGGGCATCTGCCTGAGGAGGGCATGCATCTCCCTCCATTTCCTGGAACCTGACCACTAGGAGACCTCGCTCACCATGCGAGCCTGTTCACCCACCGGGAGACCAGGCCCACCACGCGAGCCTGTTCACCCACCCTTAACATGGACGTCCGTTTTCGGGAAAGTCGACTTACCCACCATTCACTCTGAAAACACCCGCTCACTCAGGCAATGTTCGGGGGCATCTGCCTGAGGAGGGCATGCATCTCCCTCCATTTCCTGGAACCTGACCACTAGGAGACCTCGCTCACCATGCGAGCCTGTTCACCCACCGGGAGACCAGGCCCACCACGCGAGCCTGTTCACCCACCCTTAACATGGACGTCCGTTTTCGGGAAAGTCGACTTACCCACCATTCACTCTGAAAACACCCGCTCACTCAGGCAATGTTCGGGGGCATCTGCCTGAGGAGGGCATGCATCTCCCTCCATTTCCTGGAACCTGACCACTAGGAGACCTCGCTCACCATGCGAGCCTGTTCACCCACCGGGAGACCAGGCCCACCACGCGAGCCTGTTCACCCACCCTTAACATGGACGTCCGTTTTCGGGAAAGTCGACTTACCCACCATTCACTCTGAAAACACCCGCTCACTCAGGCAATGTTCGGGGGCATCTGCCTGAGGAGGGCATGCATCTCCCTCCATTTCCTGGAACCTGACCACTAGGAGACCTCGCTCACCATGCGAGCCTGTTCACCCACCGGGAGACCAGGCCCACCACGCGAGCCTGTTCACCCACCCTTAACATGGACGTCCGTTTTCGGGAAAGTCGACTTACCCACCATTCACTCTGAAAACACCCGCTCACTCAGGCAATGTTCGGGGGCATCTGCCTGAGGAGGGCATGCATCTCCCTCCATTTCCTGGAACCTGACCACTAGGAGACCTCGCTCACCATGCGAGCCTGTTCACCCACCGGGAGACCAGGCCCACCACGCGAGCCTGTTCACCCACCGGGAGACCAGGCCCACCACGCGAGCCTGTTCACCCACCCTTAACATGGACGTCCGTTTTCGGGAAAGTCGACTTACCCACCATTCACTCTGAAAACACCCGCTCACTCAGGCAATGTTCGGGGGCATCTGCCTGAGGAGGGCATGCATCTCCCTCCATTTCCTGGAACCTGACCACTAGGAGACCTCGCTCACCATGCGAGCCTGTTCACCCACCGGGAGACCAGGCCCACCATGCGAGCCTGTTCACCCACCGGGAGACCAGGCCCACCATGCGAGCCTGTTCACCCACCGGGAGACCAGGCCCACCATGCGAGCCTGTTCACCCACCGGGAGACCAGGCCCACCACGCGAGCCTGTTCACCCACCCTTAACATGGACGTCCGTTTTCGGGAAAGTCGACTTACCCACCATTCACTCTGAAAACACCCGCTCACTCAGGCAATGTTCGGGGGCATCTGCCTGAGGAGGGCATGCATCTCCCTCCATTTCCTGGAACCTGACCACTAGGAGACCTCGCTCACCATGCGAGCCTGTTCACCCACCGGGAGACCAGGCCCACCACGCGAGCCTGTTCACCCACCCTTAACATGGACGTCCGTTTTCGGGAAAGTCGACTTACCCACCATTCACTCTGAAAACACCCGCTCACTCAGGCAATGTTCGGGGGCATCTGCCTGAGGAGGGCATGCATCTCCCTCCATTTCCTGGAACCTGACCACTAGGAGACCTCGCTCACCATGCGAGCCTGTTCACCCACCGGGAGACCAGGCCCACCACGCGAGCCTGTTCACCCACCCTTAACATGGACGTCCGTTTTCGGGAAAGTCGACTTACCCACCATTCACTCTGAAAACACCCGCTCACTCAGGCAATGTTCGGGGGCATCTGCCTGAGGAGGGCATGCATCTCCCTCCATTTCCTGGAACCTGACCACTAGGAGACCTCGCTCACCATGCGAGCCTGTTCACCCACCGGGAGACCAGGCCCACCACGCGAGCCTGTTCACCCACCCTTAACATGGACGTCCGTTTTCGGGAAAGTCGACTTACCCACCATTCACTCTGAAAACACCCGCTCACTCAGGCAATGTTCGGGGGCATCTGCCTGAGGAGGGCATGCATCTCCCTCCATTTCCTGGAACCTGACCACTAGGAGACCTCGCTCACCATGCGAGCCTGTTCACCCACCGGGAGACCAGGCCCACCACGCGAGCCTGTTCACCCACCCTTAACATGGACGTCCGTTTTCGGGAAAGTCGACTTACCCACCATTCACTCTGAAAACACCCGCTCACTCAGGCAATGTTCGGGGGCATCTGCCTGAGGAGGGCATGCATCTCCCTCCATTTCCTGGAACCTGACCACTAGGAGACCTCGCTCACCATGCGAGCCTGTTCACCCACCGGGAGACCAGGCCCACCACGCGAGCCTGTTCACCCACCCTTAACATGGACGTCCGTTTTCGGGAAAGTCGACTTACCCACCATTCACTCTGAAAACACCCGCTCACTCAGGCAATGTTCGGGGGCATCTGCCTGAGGAGGGCATGCATCTCCCTCCATTTCCTGGAACCTGACCACTAGGAGACCTCGCTCACCATGCGAGCCTGTTCACCCACCGGGAGACCAGGCCCACCACGCGAGCCTGTTCACCCACCCTTAACATGGACGTCCGTTTTCGGGAAAGTCGACTTACCCACCATTCACTCTGAAAACACCCGCTCACTCAGGCAATGTTCGGGGGCATCTGCCTGAGGAGGGCATGCATCTCCCTCCATTTCCTGGAACCTGACCACTAGGAGACCTCGCTCACCATGCGAGCCTGTTCACCCACCGGGAGACCAGGCCCACCACGCGAGCCTGTTCACCCACCCTTAACATGGACGTCCGTTTTCGGGAAAGTCGACTTACCCACCATTCACTCTGAAAACACCCGCTCACTCAGGCAATGTTCGGGGGCATCTGCCTGAGGAGGGCATGCATCTCCCTCCATTTCCTGGAACCTGACCACTAGGAGACCTCGCTCACCATGCGAGCCTGTTCACCCACCGGGAGACCAGGCCCACCATGCGAGCCTGTTCACCCACCCTTAAGCACCACCCGCCCGGAATGATGTCCAAGCAGCCCGCGCTCCAAAAAGTTTGTGGTCCTGGTACACCGAATAATTCCATGAAACAGGCTTGGAAATCCTGGAATCTACGTTAGGGTACCGGGATCGCGAAGGAACCTTAACTTACCCGTCCCTGCCCGCTGGCTGGCGTCCTCTCTGGGCACGCGTCCTCGGTAGAGACAGCATGGAGGTCCCTTTTCTGGAAATTCGACTTACCCGTCCTTCTGTTCTGTCTTTTCCCCCAAGTCTGGCGTCTTTTCGGTTCCAAGAATCATACTTGAACTTCCTGGAATCAATCCAACCGTGGGGTACCAGTACCACCGAGCTCGATGGGGTTGCCATGGATACGGCGTTAGTTTACCCCCGTCGCCATGGATACGGCGCTAGTTTACCCCGTCGCCATGGATACGGCGCTATTTTTTCCCTGAAGTCAACGGGGCACGCCCCAGTGCCGGGAAAACGACATCCCTTTCTCTCGTAGAATTCCGATAACCCGGTCTGTTTGTCCCACAAATACAACATTAGCTTACCCGGAAATCAACGCCGTACCCCCGGTACCGGGAAAACCGCTTCCCTTTCTCTTGGAAATCTCCAACAACCGGTCATTTTTTCCATAAATACAACATCATCTTCCAGGAAATGAGCCCGGCACGGCCAGCACCGCCCCCTAGTGGCCGAAAACGGAAAAGAGAGACTAACACCTCTTTCTAACGGAACATGAGAAGGGTTAGGATTAAGTGTAGGGTTAGGGTTCTGGTTAGGTTTAGGGTTAAGTTTACCGGGTTAGGATTAGGATTAAGGTCATTCCCTGCGAGGGCAATTGTCGGAAATGTCACAGCCATCCCGGAAGCTATCCCCATGTGTGTGTGCGGCGAGTTGTCACGATTACGATGGGTTGGCTAATGTGCTATCACTCACTCTGTCACATTCCCACTAACTAACATTCCATCTACTAACAGAGCCTGGATTCAGGGTAAACTGAACCTTTTTCCCGGTCTCGGACGGTTGAGGGTAGGCAAGTGATCGAGGTGGCTCTGGATTCGTCTCGACGAGACCTTTCCGTAGATACCCAACATGAGGCCCGCGGACCCTCAGGGGCCGAGATTTTAACTCGAGAGCACCCGCGTTCCTGTTTGACTCGAGTGCAGCAGGCAAAAGTGCACTTTTGGACATAAGTCGAGAACGGTCGAGGGTAGGAAAGTGATCGAGGTGTTTCTGGATTCGTCTCAACGAGACCTTTCCGTAGATACCCAACATGAGGTCCGCGGACCTTCGGGGGCCGAGATATTAGCTCGAGAGCACCCGCCTTCTGGTTTGACTCTGGCGGAGGACGCAGGCAAAACTGTGCGCTTTTGGACATAACTCGAGAACGGTTAGGCTGAGGCAAGGGATCGAGGTGTCTCTGGATTCGTCTCGTCGAGACCTTTCCGTGGATACCCAACATGAGGTCCGCGGACCTTCAGGGGCCGAGATATTGACTCGAGAGCACCCGTTCCTGTTTTGACTCGAGTGGAGCAGGCAAAGGTGCCCTTTGGGACATAGGTCGATAGAGCGTGCTCGTGGTGAAAATAGATTGCCCATTGAACTCTGGTTCTATTCCTGGAAATATTTTCCCTATTTCCTGGAATAATAATAATAAAGTTTTTGTTGTGTGAATCAAGTTTTTGTTTGATTGTTTTTGTCAAACTCTAATGGTTGATTTATTGGAAAAATCGAAAAGCAGACACTTAGGTAGGCTTATGGTTTACTAGCATATTTTCCAGGAAACGAACAAACCCACCCTTCACACTCGTGAAACTTACCGTCTTCCAGGCGTCAGTCCCGGGAATCCGTCCTTGTAGTTGGGGACCCGGAGGTCCAATTTCCGGAACAATAAAATACCCACCCTTCACACTCGTGAAACTTACCGTCTGCCAGGCGTCGGTCCCGGGAATCCGTCCTTGTAGTTGGGGACCCGGAGGTCCAATTTCCGGAACACGAATTTACCCACCCTTCACACTCGGGAAAGTCGACTTACCCACCATTCACTCTGAAAACACCCGCTCACTCAGGCAATGTTCGGGGGCATCTGCCTGAGGAGGGCATGCATCTCCCTCCATTTCCTGGAACCTGACCACTAGGAGACCTCGCTCACCATGCGAGCCTGTTCACCCACCGGGAGACCAGGCCCACCACGCGAGCCTGTTCACCCACCCTTAACATGGACGTCCGTTTTCGGGAAAGTCGACTTACCCACCATTCACTCTGAAAACACCCGCTCACTCAGGCAATGTTCGGGGGCATCTGCCTGAGGAGGGCATGCATCTCCCTCCATTTCCTGGAACCTGACCACTAGGAGACCTCGCTCACCATGCGAGCCTGTTCACCCACCGGGAGACCAGGCCCACCACGCGAGCCTGTTCACCCACCCTTAACATGGACGTCCGTTTTCGGGAAAGTCGACTTACCCACCATTCACTCTGAAAACACCCGCTCACTCAGGCAATGTTCGGGGGCATCTGCCTGAGGAGGGCATGCATCTCCCTCCATTTCCTGGAACCTGACCACTAGGAGACCTCGCTCACCATGCGAGCCTGTTCACCCACCGGGAGACCAGGCCCACCACGCGAGCCTGTTCACCCACCCTTAACATGGACGTCCGTTTTCGGGAAAGTCGACTTACCCACCATTCACTCTGAAAACACCCGCTCACTCAGGCAATGTTCGGGGGCATCTGCCTGAGGAGGGCATGCATCTCCCTCCATTTCCTGGAACCTGACCACTAGGAGACCTCGCTCACCATGCGAGCCTGTTCACCCACCGGGAGACCAGGCCCACCACGCGAGCCTGTTCACCCACCCTTAACATGGACGTCCGTTTTCGGGAAAGTCGACTTACCCACCATTCACTCTGAAAACACCCGCTCACTCAGGCAATGTTCGGGGGCATCTGCCTGAGGAGGGCATGCATCTCCCTCCATTTCCTGGAACCTGACCACTAGGAGACCTCGCTCACCATGCGAGCCTGTTCACCCACCGGGAGACCAGGCCCACCACGCGAGCCTGTTCACCCACCGGGAGACCAGGCCCACCACGCGAGCCTGTTCACCCACCCTTAACATGGACGTCCGTTTTCGGGAAAGTCGACTTACCCACCATTCACTCTGAAAACACCCGCTCACTCAGGCAATGTTCGGGGGCATCTGCCTGAGGAGGGCATGCATCTCCCTCCATTTCCTGGAACCTGACCACTAGGAGACCTCGCTCACCATGCGAGCCTGTTCACCCACCGGGAGACCAGGCCCACCACGCGAGCCTGTTCACCCACCCTTAACATGGACGTCCGTTTTCGGGAAAGTCGACTTACCCACCATTCACTCTGAAAACACCCGCTCACTCAGGCAATGTTCGGGGGCATCTGCCTGAGGAGGGCATGCATCTCCCTCCATTTCCTGGAACCTGACCACTAGGAGACCTCGCTCACCATGCGAGCCTGTTCACCCACCGGGAGACCAGGCCCACCATGCGAGCCTGTTCACCCACCGGGAGACCAGGCCCACCATGCGAGCCTGTTCACCCACCGGGAGACCAGGCCCACCATGCGAGCCTGTTCACCCACCCTTAAGCACCACCCGCCCGGAATGATGTCCAAGCAGCCCGCGCTCCAAAAAGTTCGTGGTCCTGGTACACCGAATAATTCCATGAAACAGGCTTGGAAATCCTGGAATCTACGTTAGGGTACCGGGATCGCGAAGGAACCTTAACTTACCCGTCCCTGCCCGCTGGCTGGCGTCCTCTCTGGGCACGCGTCCTCGGTAGAGACAGCATGGAGGTCCCTTTTCTGGAAATTCGACTTACCCGTCCTTCTGTTCTGTCTTTTCCCCCAAGTCTGGCGTCTTTTCGGTTCCAAGAATCATACTTGAACTTCCTGGAATCAATCCAACCGTGGGGTACCAGTACCACCGAGCTCGATGGGGTTGCCATGGATACGGCGTTAGTTTACCCCCGTCGCCATGGATACGGCGCTAGTTTACCCCGTCGCCATGGATACGGCGCTATTTTTTCCCTGAAGTCAACGGGGCACGCCCCAGTGCCGGGAAAACGACATCCCTTTCTCTCGTAGAATTCCGATAACCCGGTCTGTTTGTCCCACAAATACAACATTAGCTTACCCGGAAATCAACGCCGTACCCCCGGTACCGGGAAAACCGCTTCCCTTTCTCTTGGAAATCTCCAACAACCGGTCATTTTTTCCATAAATACAACATCATCTTCCAGGAAATGAGCCCGGCACGGCCAGCACCGCCCCCTAGTGGCCGAAAACGGAAAAGAGAGACTAACACCTCTTTCTAACGGAACATGAGAAGGGTTAGGATTAAGGTTAGGATTAGGGTTAGGATTAAGTGTAGGGTTAGGGTTCTGGTTAGGTTTAGGGTTAAGTTTACCGGGTTAGGATTAGGATTAAGGTTAGGGTTAGGATTAGGATTAGGATTAGGGTTAGGATTAGGGTTAGGATTAAGTGTAGGGTTAGGGTTCTGGTTAGGTTTAGGGTTAAGTTTACCGGGTTAGGATTAGGATTAAGGTTAGGGTTAGGATTAGGATTAGGATTAGGGTTAGGATTAGGGTTAGGATTAAGTGTAGGGTTAGGGTTCTGGTTAGGTTTAGGGTTAAGTTTACCGGGTTAGGATTAGGATTAAGGTTAGGGTTAGGATTAGGATTAGGATTAGGGTTAGGATTAGGGTTAGGATTAAGTGTAGGGTTAGGGTTCTGGTTAGGTTTAGGGTTAAGTTTACCGGGTTAGGATTAGGATTAAGGTTAGGGTTAGGATTAGGATTAGGATTAGGGTTAGGATTAGGGTTAGGTTTTGGATTAGGGTTAAGGTTAGGGTTAGGATTAAGGTTAAGGTTAAGGTTAAGGTTAGGGTTAGGTTTTGGATTAGGGTCATTCCCTGCGAGGGCAATTGTCGGAAATGTCACAGCCATCCCGGAAGCTATCCCCATGTGTGTGTGCGGCGAGTTATCACGATTACGATGGGTTGGCTAATGTGCTATCACTCACTCGAGCAGGCAAAGGTGCCCTTTGGGACATAGGTCGATAGAGCGTGCTCGTGGTGAAAATAGATTGCCCATTGAACTCTGGTTCTATTCCTGGAAATATTTTCCCTATTTCCTGGAATAATAATAATAAAGTTTTTGTTGTGTGAATCAAGTTTTTGTTTGATTGTTTTTGTCAAACTCTAATGGTTGATTTATTGGAAAAATCGAAAAGCAGACACTTAGGTAGGCTTATGGTTTACTAGCATATTTTCCAGGAAACGAACAAACCCACCCTTCACACTCGTGAAACTTACCGTCTTCCAGGCGTCAGTCCCGGGAATCCGTCCTTGTAGTTGGGGACCCGGAGGTCCAATTTCCGGAACAATAAAATACCCACCCTTCACACTCGTGAAACTTACCGTCTGCCAGGCGTCGGTCCCGGGAATCCGTCCTTGTAGTTGGGGACCCGGAGGTCCAATTTCCGGAACACGAATTTACCCACCCTTCACACTCGGGAAAGTCGACTTACCCACCATTCACTCTGAAAACACCCGCTCACTCAGGCAATGTTCGGGGGCATCTGCCTGAGGAGGGCATGCATCTCCCTCCATTTCCTGGAACCTGACCACTAGGAGACCTCGCTCACCATGCGAGCCTGTTCACCCACCGGGAGACCAGGCCCACCACGCGAGCCTGTTCACCCACCCTTAACATGGACGTCCGTTTTCGGGAAAGTCGACTTACCCACCATTCACTCTGAAAACACCCGCTCACTCAGGCAATGTTCGGGGGCATCTGCCTGAGGAGGGCATGCATCTCCCTCCATTTCCTGGAACCTGACCACTAGGAGACCTCGCTCACCATGCGAGCCTGTTCACCCACCGGGAGACCAGGCCCACCACGCGAGCCTGTTCACCCACCGGGAGACCAGGCCCACCATGCGAGCCTGTTCACCCACCGGGAGACCAGGCCCACCATGCGAGCCTGTTCACCCACCCTTAACATGGACGTCCGTTTTCGGGAAAGTCGACTTACCCACCATTCACTCTGAAAACACCCGCTCACTCAGGCAATGTTCGGGGGCATCTGCCTGAGGAGGGCATGCATCTCCCTCCATTTCCTGGAACCTGACCACTAGGAGACCTCGCTCACCATGCGAGCCTGTTCACCCACCGGGAGACCAGGCCCACCACGCGAGCCTGTTCACCCACCCTTAACATGGACGTCCGTTTTCGGGAAAGTCGACTTACCCACCATTCACTCTGAAAACACCCGCTCACTCAGGCAATGTTCGGGGGCATCTGCCTGAGGAGGGCATGCATCTCCCTCCATTTCCTGGAACCTGACCACTAGGAGACCTCGCTCACCATGCGAGCCTGTTCACCCACCGGGAGACCAGGCCCACCACGCGAGCCTGTTCACCCACCCTTAACATGGACGTCCGTTTTCGGGAAAGTCGACTTACCCACCATTCACTCTGAAAACACCCGCTCACTCAGGCAATGTTCGGGGGCATCTGCCTGAGGAGGGCATGCATCTCCCTCCATTTCCTGGAACCTGACCACTAGGAGACCTCGCTCACCATGCGAGCCTGTTCACCCACCGGGAGACCAGGCCCACCACGCGAGCCTGTTCACCCACCCTTAACATGGACGTCCGTTTTCGGGAAAGTCGACTTACCCACCATTCACTCTGAAAACACCCGCTCACTCAGGCAATGTTCGGGGGCATCTGCCTGAGGAGGGCATGCATCTCCCTCCATTTCCTGGAACCTGACCACTAGGAGACCTCGCTCACCATGCGAGCCTGTTCACCCACCGGGAGACCAGGCCCACCACGCGAGCCTGTTCACCCACCCTTAACATGGACGTCCGTTTTCGGGAAAGTCGACTTACCCACCATTCACTCTGAAAACACCCGCTCACTCAGGCAATGTTCGGGGGCATCTGCCTGAGGAGGGCATGCATCTCCCTCCATTTCCTGGAACCTGACCACTAGGAGACCTCGCTCACCATGCGAGCCTGTTCACCCACCGGGAGACCAGGCCCACCACGCGAGCCTGTTCACCCACCCTTAACATGGACGTCCGTTTTCGGGAAAGTCGACTTACCCACCATTCACTCTGAAAACACCCGCTCACTCAGGCAATGTTCGGGGGCATCTGCCTGAGGAGGGCATGCATCTCCCTCCATTTCCTGGAACCTGACCACTAGGAGACCTCGCTCACCATGCGAGCCTGTTCACCCACCGGGAGACCAGGCCCACCACGCGAGCCTGTTCACCCACCCTTAACATGGACGTCCGTTTTCGGGAAAGTCGACTTACCCACCATTCACTCTGAAAACACCCGCTCACTCAGGCAATGTTCGGGGGCATCTGCCTGAGGAGGGCATGCATCTCCCTCCATTTCCTGGAACCTGACCACTAGGAGACCTCGCTCACCATGCGAGCCTGTTCACCCACCGGGAGACCAGGCCCACCACGCGAGCCTGTTCACCCACCCTTAACATGGACGTCCGTTTTCGGGAAAGTCGACTTACCCACCATTCACTCTGAAAACACCCGCTCACTCAGGCAATGTTCGGGGGCATCTGCCTGAGGAGGGCATGCATCTCCCTCCATTTCCTGGAACCTGACCACTAGGAGACCTCGCTCACCATGCGAGCCTGTTCACCCACCGGGAGACCAGGCCCACCACGCGAGCCTGTTCACCCACCCTTAACATGGACGTCCGTTTTCGGGAAAGTCGACTTACCCACCATTCACTCTGAAAACACCCGCTCACTCAGGCAATGTTCGGGGGCATCTGCCTGAGGAGGGCATGCATCTCCCTCCATTTCCTGGAACCTGACCACTAGGAGACCTCGCTCACCATGCGAGCCTGTTCACCCACCGGGAGACCAGGCCCACCACGCGAGCCTGTTCACCCACCCTTAACATGGACGTCCGTTTTCGGGAAAGTCGACTTACCCACCATTCACTCTGAAAACACCCGCTCACTCAGGCAATGTTCGGGGGCATCTGCCTGAGGAGGGCATGCATCTCCCTCCATTTCCTGGAACCTGACCACTAGGAGACCTCGCTCACCATGCGAGCCTGTTCACCCACCGGGAGACCAGGCCCACCACGCGAGCCTGTTCACCCACCCTTAACATGGACGTCCGTTTTCGGGAAAGTCGACTTACCCACCATTCACTCTGAAAACACCCGCTCACTCAGGCAATGTTCGGGGGCATCTGCCTGAGGAGGGCATGCATCTCCCTCCATTTCCTGGAACCTGACCACTAGGAGACCTCGCTCACCATGCGAGCCTGTTCACCCACCGGGAGACCAGGCCCACCACGCGAGCCTGTTCACCCACCCTTAACATGGACGTCCGTTTTCGGGAAAGTCGACTTACCCACCATTCACTCTGAAAACACCCGCTCACTCAGGCAATGTTCGGGGGCATCTGCCTGAGGAGGGCATGCATCTCCCTCCATTTCCTGGAACCTGACCACTAGGAGACCTCGCTCACCATGCGAGCCTGTTCACCCACCGGGAGACCAGGCCCACCACGCGAGCCTGTTCACCCACCCTTAACATGGACGTCCGTTTTCGGGAAAGTCGACTTACCCACCATTCACTCTGAAAACACCCGCTCACTCAGGCAATGTTCGGGGGCATCTGCCTGAGGAGGGCATGCATCTCCCTCCATTTCCTGGAACCTGACCACTAGGAGACCTCGCTCACCATGCGAGCCTGTTCACCCACCGGGAGACCAGGCCCACCACGCGAGCCTGTTCACCCACCGGGAGACCAGGCCCACCACGCGAGCCTGTTCACCCACCCTTAACATGGACGTCCGTTTTCGGGAAAGTCGACTTACCCACCATTCACTCTGAAAACACCCGCTCACTCAGGCAATGTTCGGGGGCATCTGCCTGAGGAGGGCATGCATCTCCCTCCATTTCCTGGAACCTGACCACTAGGAGACCTCGCTCACCATGCGAGCCTGTTCACCCACCGGGAGACCAGGCCCACCACGCGAGCCTGTTCACCCACCCTTAACATGGACGTCCGTTTTCGGGAAAGTCGACTTACCCACCATTCACTCTGAAAACACCCGCTCACTCAGGCAATGTTCGGGGGCATCTGCCTGAGGAGGGCATGCATCTCCCTCCATTTCCTGGAACCTGACCACTAGGAGACCTCGCTCACCATGCGAGCCTGTTCACCCACCGGGAGACCAGGCCCACCACGCGAGCCTGTTCACCCACCCTTAACATGGACGTCCGTTTTCGGGAAAGTCGACTTACCCACCATTCACTCTGAAAACACCCGCTCACTCAGGCAATGTTCGGGGGCATCTGCCTGAGGAGGGCATGCATCTCCCTCCATTTCCTGGAACCTGACCACTAGGAGACCTCGCTCACCATGCGAGCCTGTTCACCCACCGGGAGACCAGGCCCACCACGCGAGCCTGTTCACCCACCCTTAACATGGACGTCCGTTTTCGGGAAAGTCGACTTACCCACCATTCACTCTGAAAACACCCGCTCACTCAGGCAATGTTCGGGGGCATCTGCCTGAGGAGGGCATGCATCTCCCTCCATTTCCTGGAACCTGACCACTAGGAGACCTCGCTCACCATGCGAGCCTGTTCACCCACCGGGAGACCAGGCCCACCACGCGAGCCTGTTCACCCACCCTTAACATGGACGTCCGTTTTCGGGAAAGTCGACTTACCCACCATTCACTCTGAAAACACCCGCTCACTCAGGCAATGTTCGGGGGCATCTGCCTGAGGAGGGCATGCATCTCCCTCCATTTCCTGGAACCTGACCACTAGGAGACCTCGCTCACCATGCGAGCCTGTTCACCCACCGGGAGACCAGGCCCACCACGCGAGCCTGTTCACCCACCCTTAACATGGACGTCCGTTTTCGGGAAAGTCGACTTACCCACCATTCACTCTGAAAACACCCGCTCACTCAGGCAATGTTCGGGGGCATCTGCCTGAGGAGGGCATGCATCTCCCTCCATTTCCTGGAACCTGACCACTAGGAGACCTCGCTCACCATGCGAGCCTGTTCACCCACCGGGAGACCAGGCCCACCACGCGAGCCTGTTCACCCACCGGGAGACCAGGCCCACCACGCGAGCCTGTTCACCCACCCTTAACATGGACGTCCGTTTTCGGGAAAGTCGACTTACCCACCATTCACTCTGAAAACACCCGCTCACTCAGGCAATGTTCGGGGGCATCTGCCTGAGGAGGGCATGCATCTCCCTCCATTTCCTGGAACCTGACCACTAGGAGACCTCGCTCACCATGCGAGCCTGTTCACCCACCGGGAGACCAGGCCCACCACGCGAGCCTGTTCACCCACCCTTAACATGGACGTCCGTTTTCGGGAAAGTCGACTTACCCACCATTCACTCTGAAAACACCCGCTCACTCAGGCAATGTTCGGGGGCATCTGCCTGAGGAGGGCATGCATCTCCCTCCATTTCCTGGAACCTGACCACTAGGAGACCTCGCTCACCATGCGAGCCTGTTCACCCACCGGGAGACCAGGCCCACCACGCGAGCCTGTTCACCCACCCTTAACATGGACGTCCGTTTTCGGGAAAGTCGACTTACCCACCATTCACTCTGAAAACACCCGCTCACTCAGGCAATGTTCGGGGGCATCTGCCTGAGGAGGGCATGCATCTCCCTCCATTTCCTGGAACCTGACCACTAGGAGACCTCGCTCACCATGCGAGCCTGTTCACCCACCGGGAGACCAGGCCCACCACGCGAGCCTGTTCACCCACCCTTAACATGGACGTCCGTTTTCGGGAAAGTCGACTTACCCACCATTCACTCTGAAAACACCCGCTCACTCAGGCAATGTTCGGGGGCATCTGCCTGAGGAGGGCATGCATCTCCCTCCATTTCCTGGAACCTGACCACTAGGAGACCTCGCTCACCATGCGAGCCTGTTCACCCACCGGGAGACCAGGCCCACCACGCGAGCCTGTTCACCCACCCTTAACATGGACGTCCGTTTTCGGGAAAGTCGACTTACCCACCATTCACTCTGAAAACACCCGCTCACTCAGGCAATGTTCGGGGGCATCTGCCTGAGGAGGGCATGCATCTCCCTCCATTTCCTGGAACCTGACCACTAGGAGACCTCGCTCACCATGCGAGCCTGTTCACCCACCGGGAGACCAGGCCCACCATGCGAGCCTGTTCACCCACCGGGAGACCAGGCCCACCATGCGAGCCTGTTCACCCACCCTTAAGCACCACCCGCCCGGAATGATGTCCAAGCAGCCCGCGCTCCAAAAAGTTCGTGGTCCTGGTACACCGAATAATTCCATGAAACAGGCTTGGAAATCCTGGAATCTACGTTAGGGTACCGGGATCGCCAAGGAACCTTAACTTACCCGTCCCTGCCCGCTGGCTGGCGTCCTCTCTGGGCACGCGTCCTCGGTAGAGACAGCATGGAGGTCCCTTTTCTGGAAATTCGACTTACCCGTCCTTCTGTTCTGTCTTTTCCCCCAAGTCTGGCGTCTTTTCGGTTCCAAGAATCATACTTGAACTTCCTGGAATCAATCCAACCGTGGGGTACCAGTACCACCGAGCTCGATGGGGTTGCCATGGATACGGCGTTAGTTTACCCCCGTCGCCATGGATACGGCGCTAGTTTACCCCGTCGCCATGGATACGGCGCTATTTTTTCCCTGAAGTCAACGGGGCACGCCCCAGTGCCGGGAAAACGACATCCCTTTCTCTCGTAGAATTCCGATAACCCGGTCTGTTTGTCCCACAAATACAACATTAGCTTACCCGGAAATCAACGCCGTACCCCCGGTACCGGGAAAACCGCTTCCCTTTCTCTTGGAAATCTCCAACAACCGGTCATTTTTTCCATAAATACAACATCATCTTCCAGGAAATGAGCCCGGCACGGCCAGCACCGCCCCCTAGTGGCCGAAAACGGAAAAGAGAGACTAACACCTCTTTCTAACGGAACATGAGAAGGGTTAGGGTTCTGGTTAGGTTTAGGGTTAAGTTTACCGGGTTAGGATTAGGATTAAGGTTAGGGTTAGGATTAGGATTAGGATTAGGGTTAGGATTAGGGTTAGGATTAAGTGTAGGGTTAGGGTTCTGGTTAGGTTTAGGGTTAAGTTTACCGGGTTAGGATTAGGATTAAGGTTAGGGTTAGGATTAGGATTAGGATTAGGGTTAGGATTAGGGTTAGGTTTTGGATTAGGGTTAAGGTTAGGGTTAGGATTAAGGTTAAGGTTAAGGTTAAGGTTAGGGTTAGGTTTTGGATTAGGGTCATTCCCTGCGAGGGCAATTGTCGGAAATGTCACAGCCATCCCGGAAGCTATCCCCATGTGTGTGTGCGGCGAGTTATCACGATTACGATGGGTTGGCTAATGTGCTATCACTCACTCGAGCAGGCAAAGGTGCCCTTTGGGACATAGGTCGATAGAGCGTGCTCGTGGTGAAAATAGATTGCCCATTGAACTCTGGTTCTATTCCTGGAAATATTTTCCCTATTTCCTGGAATAATAATAATAAAGTTTTTGTTGTGTGAATCAAGTTTTTGTTTGATTGTTTTTGTCAAACTCTAATGGTTGATTTATTGGAAAAATCGAAAAGCAGACACTTAGGTAGGCTTATGGTTTACTAGCATATTTTCCAGGAAACGAACAAACCCACCCTTCACACTCGTGAAACTTACCGTCTTCCAGGCGTCAGTCCCGGGAATCCGTCCTTGTAGTTGGGGACCCGGAGGTCCAATTTCCGGAACAATAAAATACCCACCCTTCACACTCGTGAAACTTACCGTCTGCCAGGCGTCGGTCCCGGGAATCCGTCCTTGTAGTTGGGGACCCGGAGGTCCAATTTCCGGAACACGAATTTACCCACCCTTCACACTCGGGAAAGTCGACTTACCCACCATTCACTCTGAAAACACCCGCTCACTCAGGCAATGTTCGGGGGCATCTGCCTGAGGAGGGCATGCATCTCCCTCCATTTCCTGGAACCTGACCACTAGGAGACCTCGCTCACCATGCGAGCCTGTTCACCCACCGGGAGACCAGGCCCACCACGCGAGCCTGTTCACCCACCCTTAACATGGACGTCCGTTTTCGGGAAAGTCGACTTACCCACCATTCACTCTGAAAACACCCGCTCACTCAGGCAATGTTCGGGGGCATCTGCCTGAGGAGGGCATGCATCTCCCTCCATTTCCTGGAACCTGACCACTAGGAGACCTCGCTCACCATGCGAGCCTGTTCACCCACCGGGAGACCAGGCCCACCACGCGAGCCTGTTCACCCACCCTTAACATGGACGTCCGTTTTCGGGAAAGTCGACTTACCCACCATTCACTCTGAAAACACCCGCTCACTCAGGCAATGTTCGGGGGCATCTGCCTGAGGAGGGCATGCATCTCCCTCCATTTCCTGGAACCTGACCACTAGGAGACCTCGCTCACCATGCGAGCCTGTTCACCCACCGGGAGACCAGGCCCACCATGCGAGCCTGTTCACCCACCGGGAGACCAGGCCCACCATGCGAGCCTGTTCACCCACCGGGAGACCAGGCCCACCACGCGAGCCTGTTCACCCACCCTTAACATGGACGTCCGTTTTCGGGAAAGTCGACTTACCCACCATTCACTCTGAAAACACCCGCTCACTCAGGCAATGTTCGGGGGCATCTGCCTGAGGAGGGCATGCATCTCCCTCCATTTCCTGGAACCTGACCACTAGGAGACCTCGCTCACCATGCGAGCCTGTTCACCCACCGGGAGACCAGGCCCACCACGCGAGCCTGTTCACCCACCCTTAACATGGACGTCCGTTTTCGGGAAAGTCGACTTACCCACCATTCACCCTGAAAACACCCGCTCACTCAGGCAATGTTCGGGGGCATCTGCCTGAGGAGGGCATGCATCTCCCTCCATTTCCTGGAACCTGACCACTAGGAGACCTCGCTCACCATGCGAGCCTGTTCACGCACCGGGAGACCAGGCCCACCACGCGAGCCTGTTCACCCACCCTTAACATGGACGTCCGTTTTCGGGAAAGTCGACTTACCCACCATTCACTCTGAAAACACCCGCTCACTCAGGCAATGTTCGGGGGCATCTGCCTGAGGAGGGCATGCATCTCCCTCCATTTCCTGGAACCTGACCACTAGGAGACCTCGCTCACCATGCGAGCCTGTTCACCCACCGGGAGACCAGGCCCACCACGCGAGCCTGTTCACCCACCCTTAACATGGACGTCCGTTTTCGGGAAAGTCGACTTACCCACCATTCACTCTGAAAACACCCGCTCACTCAGGCAATGTTCGGGGGCATCTGCCTGAGGAGGGCATGCATCTCCCTCCATTTCCTGGAACCTGACCACTAGGAGACCTCGCTCACCATGCGAGCCTGTTCACCCACCGGGAGACCAGGCCCACCATGCGAGCCTGTTCACCCACCCTTAAGCACCACCCGCCCGGAATGATGTCCAAGCAGCCCGCGCTCCAAAAAGTTTGTGGTCCTGGTACACCGAATAATTCCATGAAACAGGCTTGGAAATCCTGGAATCTACGTTAGGGTACCGGGATCGCGAAGGAACCTTAACTTACCCGTCCCTGCCCGCTGGCTGGCGTCCTCTCTGGGCACGCGTCCTCGGTAGAGACAGCATGGAGGTCCCTTTTCTGGAAATTCGACTTACCCGTCCTTCTGTTCTGTCTTTTCCCCCAAGTCTGGCGTCTTTTCGGTTCCAAGAATCATACTTGAACTTCCTGGAATCAATCCAACCGTGGGGTACCAGTACCACCGAGCTCGATGGGGTTGCCATGGATACGGCGTTAGTTTACCCCCGTCGCCATGGATACGGCGCTAGTTTACCCCGTCGCCATGGATACGGCGCTATTTTTTCCCTGAAGTCAACGGGGCACGCCCCAGTGCCGGGAAAACGACATCCCTTTCTCTCGTAGAATTCCGATAACCCGGTCTGTTTGTCCCACAAATACAACATTAGCTTACCCGGAAATCAACGCCGTACCCCCGGTACCGGGAAAACCGCTTCCCTTTCTCTTGGAAATCTCCAACAACCGGTCATTTTTTCCATAAATACAACATCATCTTCCAGGAAATGAGCCCGGCACGGCCAGCACCGCCCCCTAGTGGCCGAAAACGGAAAAGAGAGACTAACACCTCTTTCTAACGGAACATGAGAAGGGTTAGGATTAAGTGTAGGGTTAGGGTTCTGGTTAGGTTTAGGGTTAAGTTTACCGGGTTAGGATTAGGATTAAGGTCATTCCCTGCGAGGGCAATTGTCGGAAATGTCACAGCCATCCCGGAAGCTATCCCCATGTGTGTGTGCGGCGAGTTGTCACGATTACGATGGGTTGGCTAATGTGCTATCACTCACTCTGTCACATTCCCACTAACTAACATTCCATCTACTAACAGAGCCTGGATTCAGGGTAAACTGAACCTTTTTCCCGGTCTCGGACGGTTGAGGGTAGGCAAGTGATCGAGGTGGCTCTGGATTCGTCTCGACGAGACCTTTCCGTAGATACCCAACATGAGGCCCGCGGACCCTCAGGGGCCGAGATTTTAACTCGAGAGCACCCGCGTTCCTGTTTGACTCGAGTGCAGCAGGCAAAAGTGCACTTTTGGACATAAGTCGAGAACGGTCGAGGGTAGGAAAGTGATCGAGGTGTTTCTGGATTCGTCTCAACGAGACCTTTCCGTAGATACCCAACATGAGGTCCGCGGACCTTCGGGGGCCGAGATATTAGCTCGAGAGCACCCGCCTTCTGGTTTGACTCTGGCGGAGGACGCAGGCAAAACTGTGCGCTTTTGGACATAACTCGAGAACGGTTAGGCTGAGGCAAGGGATCGAGGTGTCTCTGGATTCGTCTCGTCGAGACCTTTCCGTGGATACCCAACATGAGGTCCGCGGACCTTCAGGGGCCGAGATATTGACTCGAGAGCACCCGTTCCTGTTTTGACTCGAGTGGAGCAGGCAAAGGTGCCCTTTGGGACATAGGTCGATAGAGCGTGCTCGTGGTGAAAATAGATTGCCCATTGAACTCTGGTTCTATTCCTGGAAATATTTTCCCTATTTCCTGGAATAATAATAATAAAGTTTTTGTTGTGTGAATCAAGTTTTTGTTTGATTGTTTTTGTCAAACTCTAATGGTTGATTTATTGGAAAAATCGAAAAGCAGACACTTAGGTAGGCTTATGGTTTACTAGCATATTTTCCAGGAAACGAACAAACCCACCCTTCACACTCGTGAAACTTACCGTCTTCCAGGCGTCAGTCCCGGGAATCCGTCCTTGTAGTTGGGGACCCGGAGGTCCAATTTCCGGAACATTAAAATACGCACCCTTCACACTCGGGAAAGTCGACTTACCCACCATTCACCCTGAAAACACCCGCTCACTCAGGCAATGTTCGGGGGCATCTGCCTGAGGAGGGCATGCATCTCCCTCCATTTCCTGGAACCTGACCACTAGGAGACCTCGCTCACCATGCGAGCCTGTTCACCCACCGGGAGACCAGGCCCACCATGCGAGCCTGTTCACCCACCGGGAGACCAGGCCCACCACGCGAGCCTGTTCACCCACCCTTAACATGGACGTCCGTTTTCGGGAAAGTCGACTTACCCACCATTCACTCTGAAAACACCCGCTCACTCAGGCAATGTTCGGGGGCATCTGCCTGAGGAGGGCATGCATCTCCCTCCATTTCCTGGAACCTGACCACTAGGAGACCTCGCTCACCATGCGAGCCTGTTCACCCACCGGGAGACCAGGCCCACCACGCGAGCCTGTTCACCCACCCTTAACATGGACGTCCGTTTTCGGGAAAGTCGACTTACCCACCATTCACTCTGAAAACACCCGCTCACTCAGGCAATGTTCGGGGGCATCTGCCTGAGGAGGGCATGCATCTCCCTCCATTTCCTGGAACCTGACCACTAGGAGACCTCGCTCACCATGCGAGCCTGTTCACCCACCGGGAGACCAGGCCCACCATGCGAGCCTGTTCACCCACCGGGAGACCAGGCCCACCATGCGAGCCTGTTCACCCACCCTTAAGCACCACCCGCCCGGAATGATGTCCAAGCAGCCCGCGCTCCAAAAAGTTTGTGGTCCTGGTACACCGAATAATTCCATGAAACAGGCTTGGAAATCCTGGAATCTACGTTAGGGTACCGGGATCGCGAAGGAACCTTAACTTACCCGTCCCTGCCCGCTGGCTGGCGTCCTCTCTGGGCACGCGTCCTCGGTAGAGACAGCATGGAGGTCCCTTTTCTGGAAATTCGACTTACCCGTCCTTCTGTTCTGTCTTTTCCCCCAAGTCTGACGTCTTTTCGGTTCCAAGAATCATACTTGAACTTCCTGGAATCAATCCAACCGTGGGGTACCAGTACCACCGAGCTCGATGGGGTTGCCATGGATACGGCGTTAGTTTACCCCCGTCGCCATGGATACGGCGCTAGTTTACCCCGTCGCCATGGATACGGCGCTATTTTTTCCCTGAAGTCAACGGGGCACGCCCCAGTGCCGGGAAAACGACATCCCTTTCTCTCGTAGATGTCCGATAACCCGGTCTGTTTGTCCCACAAATACAACATTAGCTTACCCGGAAATCAACGCCGTACCCCCGGTACCGGGAAAACCGCTTCCCTTTCTCTTGGAAATCTCCAACAACCGGTCATTTTTTCCATAAATACAACATCATCTTCCAGGAAATGAGCCCGGCACGGCCAGCACCGCCCCCTAGTGGCCGAAAACGGAAAAGAGAGACTAACACCTCTTTCTAACGGAACATGAGAAGGGTTAGGATTAAGGTTAGGATTAGGGTTAGGATTAAGTGTAGGGTTAGGGTTCTGGTTAGGTTTAGGGTTAAGTTTACCGGGTTAGGATTAGGATTAAGGTTAGGGTTAGGATTAGGATTAGGATTAGGGTTAGGATTAGGGTTAGGATTAAGTGTAGGGTTAGGGTTCTGGTTAGGTTTAGGGTTAAGTTTACCGGGTTAGGATTAGGATTAAGGTTAGGGTTAGGATTAGGATTAGGATTAGGGTTAGGATTAGGGTTAGGATTAAGTGTAGGGTTAGGGTTCTGGTTAGGTTTAGGGTTAAGTTTACCGGGTTAGGATTAGGATTAAGGTTAGGGTTAGGATTAGGATTAGGATTAGGGTTAGGATTAGGGTTAGGATTAAGTGTAGGGTTAGGGTTCTGGTTAGGTTTAGGGTTAAGTTTACCGGGTTAGGATTAGGATTAAGGTTAGGGTTAGGATTAGGATTAGGATTAGGGTTAGGATTAGGGTTAGGTTTTGGATTAGGGTTAAGGTTAGGGTTAGGATTAAGGTTAAGGTTAAGGTTAAGGTTAGGGTTAGGTTTTGGATTAGGGTCATTCCCTGCGAGGGCAATTGTCGGAAATGTCACAGCCATCCCGGAAGCTATCCCCATGTGTGTGTGCGGCGAGTTATCACGATTACGATGGGTTGGCTAATGTGCTATCACTCACTCGAGCAGGCAAAGGTGCCCTTTGGGACATAGGTCGATAGAGCGTGCTCGTGGTGAAAATAGATTGCCCATTGAACTCTGGTTCTATTCCTGGAAATATTTTCCCTATTTCCTGGAATAATAATAATAAAGTTTTTGTTGTGTGAATCAAGTTTTTGTTTGATTGTTTTTGTCAAACTCTAATGGTTGATTTATTGGAAAAATCGAAAAGCAGACACTTAGGTAGGCTTATGGTTTACTAGCATATTTTCCAGGAAACGAACAAACCCACCCTTCACACTCGTGAAACTTACCGTCTTCCAGGCGTCAGTCCCGGGAATCCGTCCTTGTAGTTGGGGACCCGGAGGTCCAATTTCCGGAACATTAAAATACGCACCCTTCACACTCGGGAAAGTCGACTTACCCACCATTCACTCTGAAAACACCCGCTCACTCAGGCAATGTTCGGGGGCATCTGCCTGAGGAGGGCATGCATCTCCCTCCATTTCCTGGAACCTGACCACTAGGAGACCTCGCTCACCATGCGAGCCTGTTCACCCACCGGGAGACCAGGCCCACCACGCGAGCCTGTTCACCCACCCTTAACATGGACGTCCGTTTTCGGGAAAGTCGACTTACCCACCATTCACTCTGAAAACACCCGCTCACTCAGGCAATGTTCGGGGGCATCTGCCTGAGGAGGGCATGCATCTCCCTCCATTTCCTGGAACCTGACCACTAGGAGACCTCGCTCACCATGCGAGCCTGTTCACCCACCGGGAGACCAGGCCCACCATGCGAGCCTGTTCACCCACCGGGAGACCAGGCCCACCACGCGAGCCTGTTCACCCACCCTTAACATGGACGTCCGTTTTCGGGAAAGTCGACTTACCCACCATTCACTCTGAAAACACCCGCTCACTCAGGCAATGTTCGGGGGCATCTGCCTGAGGAGGGCATGCATCTCCCTCCATTTCCTGGAACCTGACCACTAGGAGACCTCGCTCACCATGCGAGCCTGTTCACCCACCGGGAGACCAGGCCCACCACGCGAGCCTGTTCACCCACCCTTAACATGGACGTCCGTTTTCGGGAAAGTCGACTTACCCACCATTCACTCTGAAAACACCCGCTCACTCAGGCAATGTTCGGGGGCATCTGCCTGAGGAGGGCATGCATCTCCCTCCATTTCCTGGAACCTGACCACTAGGAGACCTCGCTCACCATGCGAGCCTGTTCACCCACCGGGAGACCAGGCCCACCACGCGAGCCTGTTCACCCACCCTTAACATGGACGTCCGTTTTCGGGAAAGTCGACTTACCCACCATTCACTCTGAAAACACCCGCTCACTCAGGCAATGTTCGGGGGCATCTGCCTGAGGAGGGCATGCATCTCCCTCCATTTCCTGGAACCTGACCACTAGGAGACCTCGCTCACCATGCGAGCCTGTTCACCCACCGGGAGACCAGGCCCACCACGCGAGCCTGTTCACCCACCCTTAACATGGACGTCCGTTTTCGGGAAAGTCGACTTACCCACCATTCACTCTGAAAACACCCGCTCACTCAGGCAATGTTCGGGGGCATCTGCCTGAGGAGGGCATGCATCTCCCTCCATTTCCTGGAACCTGACCACTAGGAGACCTCGCTCACCATGCGAGCCTGTTCACCCACCGGGAGACCAGGCCCACCATGCGAGCCTGTTCACCCACCGGGAGACCAGGCCCACCATGCGAGCCTGTTCACCCACCGGGAGACCAGGCCCACCATGCGAGCCTGTTCACCCACCGGGAGACCAGGCCCACCACGCGAGCCTGTTCACCCACCCTTAACATGGACGTCCGTTTTCGGGAAAGTCGACTTACCCACCATTCACCCTGAAAACACCCGCTCACTCAGGCAATGTTCGGGGGCATCTGCCTGAGGAGGGCATGCATCTCCCTCCATTTCCTGGAACCTGACCACTAGGAGACCTCGCTCACCATGCGAGCCTGTTCACCCACCGGGAGACCAGGCCCACCACGCGAGCCTGTTCACCCACCCTTAACATGGACGTCCGTTTTCGGGAAAGTCGACTTACCCACCATTCACTCTGAAAACACCCGCTCACTCAGGCAATGTTCGGGGGCATCTGCCTGAGGAGGGCATGCATCTCCCTCCATTTCCTGGAACCTGACCACTAGGAGACCTCGCTCACCATGCGAGCCTGTTCACCCACCGGGAGACCAGGCCCACCACGCGAGCCTGTTCACCCACCCTTAACATGGACGTCCGTTTTCGGGAAAGTCGACTTACCCACCATTCACTCTGAAAACACCCGCTCACTCAGGCAATGTTCGGGGGCATCTGCCTGAGGAGGGCATGCATCTCCCTCCATTTCCTGGAACCTGACCACTAGGAGACCTCGCTCACCATGCGAGCCTGTTCACCCACCGGGAGACCAGGCCCACCATGCGAGCCTGTTCACCCACCGGGAGACCAGGCCCACCACGCGAGCCTGTTCACCCACCCTTAACATGGACGTCCGTTTTCGGGAAAGTCGACTTACCCACCATTCACTCTGAAAACACCCGCTCACTCAGGCAATGTTCGGGGGCATCTGCCTGAGGAGGGCATGCATCTCCCTCCATTTCCTGGAACCTGACCACTAGGAGACCTCGCTCACCATGCGAGCCTGTTCACCCACCGGGAGACCAGGCCCACCACGGGAGCCTGTTCACCCACCCTTAACATGGACGTCCGTTTTCGGGAAAGTCGACTTACCCACCATTCACTCTGAAAACACCCGCTCACTCAGGCAATGTTCGGGGGCATCTGCCTGAGGAGGGCATGCATCTCCCTCCATTTCCTGGAACCTGACCACTAGGAGACCTCGCTCACCATGCGAGCCTGTTCACCCACCGGGAGACCAGGCCCACCACGCGAGCCTGTTCACCCACCCTTAACATGGACGTCCGTTTTCGGGAAAGTCGACTTACCCACCATTCACTCTGAAAACACCCGCTCACTCAGGCAATGTTCGGGGGCATCTGCCTGAGGAGGGCATGCATCTCCCTCCATTTCCTGGAACCTGACCACTAGGAGACCTCGCTCACCATGCGAGCCTGTTCACCCACCGGGAGACCAGGCCCACCATGCGAGCCTGTTCACCCACCGGGAGACCAGGCCCACCACGCGAGCCTGTTCACCCACCCTTAACATGGACGTCCGTTTTCGGGAAAGTCGACTTACCCACCATTCACTCTGAAAACACCCGCTCACTCAGGCAATGTTCGGGGGCATCTGCCTGAGGAGGGCATGCATCTCCCTCCATTTCCTGGAACCTGACCACTAGGAGACCTCGCTCACCATGCGAGCCTGTTCACCCACCGGGAGACCAGGCCCACCACGCGAGCCTGTTCACCCACCCTTAACATGGACGTCCGTTTTCGGGAAAGTCGACTTACCCACCATTCACTCTGAAAACACCCGCTCACTCAGGCAATGTTCGGGGGCATCTGCCTGAGGAGGGCATGCATCTCCCTCCATTTCCTGGAACCTGACCACTAGGAGACCTCGCTCACCATGCGAGCCTGTTCACCCACCGGGAGACCAGGCCCACCACGCGAGCCTGTTCACCCACCCTTAACATGGACGTCCGTTTTCGGGAAAGTCGACTTACCCACCATTCACTCTGAAAACACCCGCTCACTCAGGCAATGTTCGGGGGCATCTGCCTGAGGAGGGCATGCATCTCCCTCCATTTCCTGGAACCTGACCACTAGGAGACCTCGCTCACCATGCGAGCCTGTTCACCCACCGGGAGACCAGGCCCACCACGCGAGCCTGTTCACCCACCCTTAACATGGACGTCCGTTTTCGGGAAAGTCGACTTACCCACCATTCACTCTGAAAACACCCGCTCACTCAGGCAATGTTCGGGGGCATCTGCCTGAGGAGGGCATGCATCTCCCTCCATTTCCTGGAACCTGACCACTAGGAGACCTCGCTCACCATGCGAGCCTGTTCACCCACCGGGAGACCAGGCCCACCACGCGAGCCTGTTCACCCACCCTTAACATGGACGTCCGTTTTCGGGAAAGTCGACTTACCCACCATTCACTCTGAAAACACCCGCTCACTCAGGCAATGTTCGGGGGCATCTGCCTGAGGAGGGCATGCATCTCCCTCCATTTCCTGGAACCTGACCACTAGGAGACCTCGCTCACCATGCGAGCCTGTTCACCCACCGGGAGACCAGGCCCACCACGCGAGCCTGTTCACCCACCCTTAACATGGACGTCCGTTTTCGGGAAAGTCGACTTACCCACCATTCACTCTGAAAACACCCGCTCACTCAGGCAATGTTCGGGGGCATCTGCCTGAGGAGGGCATGCATCTCCCTCCATTTCCTGGAACCTGACCACTAGGAGACCTCGCTCACCATGCGAGCCTGTTCACCCACCGGGAGACCAGGCCCACCACGCGAGCCTGTTCACCCACCCTTAACATGGACGTCCGTTTTCGGGAAAGTCGACTTACCCACCATTCACTCTGAAAACACCCGCTCACTCAGGCAATGTTCGGGGGCATCTGCCTGAGGAGGGCATGCATCTCCCTCCATTTCCTGGAACCTGACCACTAGGAGACCTCGCTCACCATGCGAGCCTGTTCACCCACCGGGAGACCAGGCCCACCACGCGAGCCTGTTCACCCACCCTTAACATGGACGTCCGTTTTCGGGAAAGTCGACTTACCCACCATTCACTCTGAAAACACCCGCTCACTCAGGCAATGTTCGGGGGCATCTGCCTGAGGAGGGCATGCATCTCCCTCCATTTCCTGGAACCTGACCACTAGGAGACCTCGCTCACCATGCGAGCCTGTTCACCCACCGGGAGACCAGGCCCACCACGCGAGCCTGTTCACCCACCCTTAACATGGACGTCCGTTTTCGGGAAAGTCGACTTACCCACCATTCACTCTGAAAACACCCGCTCACTCAGGCAATGTTCGGGGGCATCTGCCTGAGGAGGGCATGCATCTCCCTCCATTTCCTGGAACCTGACCACTAGGAGACCTCGCTCACCATGCGAGCCTGTTCACCCACCGGGAGACCAGGCCCACCACGCGAGCCTGTTCACCCACCCTTAACATGGACGTCCGTTTTCGGGAAAGTCGACTTACCCACCATTCACTCTGAAAACACCCGCTCACTCAGGCAATGTTCGGGGGCATCTGCCTGAGGAGGGCATGCATCTCCCTCCATTTCCTGGAACCTGACCACTAGGAGACCTCGCTCACCATGCGAGCCTGTTCACCCACCGGGAGACCAGGCCCACCACGCGAGCCTGTTCACCCACCCTTAACATGGACGTCCGTTTTCGGGAAAGTCGACTTACCCACCATTCACTCTGAAAACACCCGCTCACTCAGGCAATGTTCGGGGGCATCTGCCTGAGGAGGGCATGCATCTCCCTCCATTTCCTGGAACCTGACCACTAGGAGACCTCGCTCACCATGCGAGCCTGTTCACCCACCGGGAGACCAGGCCCACCACGCGAGCCTGTTCACCCACCCTTAACATGGACGTCCGTTTTCGGGAAAGTCGACTTACCCACCATTCACTCTGAAAACACCCGCTCACTCAGGCAATGTTCGGGGGCATCTGCCTGAGGAGGGCATGCATCTCCCTCCATTTCCTGGAACCTGACCACTAGGAGACCTCGCTCACCATGCGAGCCTGTTCACCCACCGGGAGACCAGGCCCACCACGCGAGCCTGTTCACCCACCCTTAACATGGACGTCCGTTTTCGGGAAAGTCGACTTACCCACCATTCACTCTGAAAACACCCGCTCACTCAGGCAATGTTCGGGGGCATCTGCCTGAGGAGGGCATGCATCTCCCTCCATTTCCTGGAACCTGACCACTAGGAGACCTCGCTCACCATGCGAGCCTGTTCACCCACCGGGAGACCAGGCCCACCACGCGAGCCTGTTCACCCACCCTTAACATGGACGTCCGTTTTCGGGAAAGTCGACTTACCCACCATTCACTCTGAAAACACCCGCTCACTCAGGCAATGTTCGGGGGCATCTGCCTGAGGAGGGCATGCATCTCCCTCCATTTCCTGGAACCTGACCACTAGGAGACCTCGCTCACCATGCGAGCCTGTTCACCCACCGGGAGACCAGGCCCACCATGCGAGCCTGTTCACCCACCGGGAGACCAGGCCCACCATGCGAGCCTGTTCACCCACCCTTAAGCACCACCCGCCCGGAATGATGTCCAAGCAGCCCGCGCTCCAAAAAGTTTGTGGTCCTGGTACACCGAATAATTCCATGAAACAGGCTTGGAAATCCTGGAATCTACGTTAGGGTACCGGGATCGCCAAGGAACCTTAACTTACCCGTCCCTGCCCGCTGGCTGGCGTCCTCTCTGGGCACGCGTCCTCGGTAGAGACAGCATGGAGGTCCCTTTTCTGGAAATTCGACTTACCCGTCCTTCTGTTCTGTCTTTTCCCCCAAGTCTGGCGTCTTTTCGGTTCCAAGAATCATACTTGAACTTCCTGGAATCAATCCAACCGTGGGGTACCAGTACCACCGAGCTCGATGGGGTTGCCATGGATACGGCGTTAGTTTACCCCCGTCGCCATGGATACGGCGCTAGTTTACCCCGTCGCCATGGATACGGCGCTATTTTTTCCCTGAAGTCAACGGGGCACGCCCCAGTGCCGGGAAAACGACATCCCTTTCTCTCGTAGAATTCCGATAACCCGGTCTGTTTGTCCCACAAATACAACATTAGCTTACCCGGAAATCAACGCCGTACCCCCGGTACCGGGAAAACCGCTTCCCTTTCTCTTGGAAATCTCCAACAACCGGTCATTTTTTCCATAAATACAACATCATCTTCCAGGAAATGAGCCCGGCACGGCCAGCACCGCCCCCTAGTGGCCGAAAACGGAAAAGAGAGACTAACACCTCTTTCTAACGGAACATGAGAAGGGTTAGGATTAAGGTTAGGATTAGGGTTAGGATTAAGTGTAGGGTTAGGGTTCTGGTTAGGTTTAGGGTTAAGTTTACCGGGTTAGGATTAGGATTAAGGTTAGGGTTAGGATTAGGATTAGGATTAGGGTTAGGATTAGGGTTAGGTTTTGGATTAGGGTTAAGGTTAGGGTTAGGATTAAGGTTAAGGTTAAGGTTAAGGTTAGGGTTAGGTTTTGGATTAGGGTCATTCCCTGCGAGGGCAATTGTCGGAAATGTCACAGCCATCCCGGAAGCTATCCCCATGTGTGTGTGCGGCGAGTTATCACGATTACGATGGGTTGGCTAATGTGCTATCACTCACTCGAGCAGGCAAAGGTGCCCTTTGGGACATAGGTCGATAGAGCGTGCTCGTGGTGAAAATAGATTGCCCATTGAACTCTGGTTCTATTCCTGGAAATATTTTCCCTATTTCCTGGAATAATAATAATAAAGTTTTTGTTGTGTGAATCAAGTTTTTGTTTGATTGTTTTTGTCAAACTCTAATGGTTGATTTATTGGAAAAATCGAAAAGCAGACACTTAGGTAGGCTTATGGTTTACTAGCATATTTTCCAGGAAACGAACAAACCCACCCTTCACACTCGTGAAACTTACCGTCTTCCAGGCGTCAGTCCCGGGAATCCGTCTTTGTAGTTGGGGACCCGGAGGTCCAATTTCCGGAACATCAAAATACCCACCCTTCACACTCGGGAAAGTCGACTTACCCACCATTCACTCTGAAAACACCCGCTCACTCAGGCAATGTTCGGGGGCATCTGCCTGAGGAGGGCATGCATCTCCCTCCATTTCCTGGAACCTGACCACTAGGAGACCTCGCTCACCATGCGAGCCTGTTCACCCACCGGGAGACCAGGCCCACCATGCGAGCCTGTTCACCCACCGGGAGACCAGGCCCACCATGCGAGCCTGTTCACCCACCCTTAACATGGACGTCCGTTTTCGGGAAAGTCGACTTACCCACCATTCACTCTGAAAACACCCGCTCACTCAGGCAATGTTCGGGGGCATCTGCCTGAGGAGGGCATGCATCTCCCTCCATTTCCTGGAACCTGACCACTAGGAGACCTCGCTCACCATGCGAGCCTGTTCACCCACCGGGAGACCAGGCCCACCACGCGAGCCTGTTCACCCACCCTTAACATGGACGTCCGTTTTCGGGAAAGTCGACTTACCCACCATTCACTCTGAAAACACCCGCTCACTCAGGCAATGTTCGGGGGCATCTGCCTGAGGAGGGCATGCATCTCCCTCCATTTCCTGGAACCTGACCACTAGGAGACCTCGCTCACCATGCGAGCCTGTTCACCCACCGGGAGACCAGGCCCACCACGCGAGCCTGTTCACCCACCCTTAACATGGACGTCCGTTTTCGGGAAAGTCGACTTACCCACCATTCACTCTGAAAACACCCGCTCACTCAGGCAATGTTCGGGGGCATCTGCCTGAGGAGGGCATGCATCTCCCTCCATTTCCTGGAACCTGACCACTAGGAGACCTCGCTCACCATGCGAGCCTGTTCACCCACCGGGAGACCAGGCCCACCACGCGAGCCTGTTCACCCACCCTTAACATGGACGTCCGTTTTCGGGAAAGTCGACTTACCCACCATTCACTCTGAAAACACCCGCTCACTCAGGCAATGTTCGGGGGCATCTGCCTGAGGAGGGCATGCATCTCCCTCCATTTCCTGGAACCTGACCACTAGGAGACCTCGCTCACCATGCGAGCCTGTTCACCCACCGGGAGACCAGGCCCACCACGCGAGCCTGTTCACCCACCCTTAACATGGACGTCCGTTTTCGGGAAAGTCGACTTACCCACCATTCACTCTGAAAACACCCGCTCACTCAGGCAATGTTCGGGGGCATCTGCCTGAGGAGGGCATGCATCTCCCTCCATTTCCTGGAACCTGACCACTAGGAGACCTCGCTCACCATGCGAGCCTGTTCACCCACCGGGAGACCAGGCCCACCACGCGAGCCTGTTCACCCACCCTTAACATGGACGTCCGTTTTCGGGAAAGTCGACTTACCCACCATTCACTCTGAAAACACCCGCTCACTCAGGCAATGTTCGGGGGCATCTGCCTGAGGAGGGCATGCATCTCCCTCCATTTCCTGGAACCTGACCACTAGGAGACCTCGCTCACCATGCGAGCCTGTTCACCCACCGGGAGACCAGGCCCACCATGCGAGCCTGTTCACCCACCGGGAGACCAGGCCCACCATGCGAGCCTGTTCACCCACCGGGAGACCAGGCCCACCATGCGAGCCTGTTCACCCACCGGGAGACCAGGCCCACCACGCGAGCCTGTTCACCCACCCTTAACATGGACGTCCGTTTTCGGGAAAGTCGACTTACCCACCATTCACCCTGAAAACACCCGCTCACTCAGGCAATGTTCGGGGGCATCTGCCTGAGGAGGGCATGCATCTCCCTCCATTTCCTGGAACCTGACCACTAGGAGACCTCGCTCACCATGCGAGCCTGTTCACCCACCGGGAGACCAGGCCCACCACGCGAGCCTGTTCACCCACCCTTAACATGGACGTCCGTTTTCGGGAAAGTCGACTTACCCACCATTCACTCTGAAAACACCCGCTCACTCAGGCAATGTTCGGGGGCATCTGCCTGAGGAGGGCATGCATCTCCCTCCATTTCCTGGAACCTGACCACTAGGAGACCTCGCTCACCATGCGAGCCTGTTCACCCACCGGGAGACCAGGCCCACCACGCGAGCCTGTTCACCCACCCTTAACATGGACGTCCGTTTTCGGGAAAGTCGACTTACCCACCATTCACTCTGAAAACACCCGCTCACTCAGGCAATGTTCGGGGGCATCTGCCTGAGGAGGGCATGCATCTCCCTCCATTTCCTGGAACCTGACCACTAGGAGACCTCGCTCACCATGCGAGCCTGTTCACCCACCGGGAGACCAGGCCCACCACGCGAGCCTGTTCACCCACCCTTAACATGGACGTCCGTTTTCGGGAAAGTCGACTTACCCACCATTCACTCTGAAAACACCCGCTCACTCAGGCAATGTTCGGGGGCATCTGCCTGAGGAGGGCATGCATCTCCCTCCATTTCCTGGAACCTGACCACTAGGAGACCTCGCTCACCATGCGAGCCTGTTCACCCACCGGGAGACCAGGCCCACCACGCGAGCCTGTTCACCCACCCTTAACATGGACGTCCGTTTTCGGGAAAGTCGACTTACCCACCATTCACTCTGAAAACACCCGCTCACTCAGGCAATGTTCGGGGGCATCTGCCTGAGGAGGGCATGCATCTCCCTCCATTTCCTGGAACCTGACCACTAGGAGACCTCGCTCACCATGCGAGCCTGTTCACCCACCGGGAGACCAGGCCCACCACGCGAGCCTGTTCACCCACCCTTAACATGGACGTCCGTTTTCGGGAAAGTCGACTTACCCACCATTCACTCTGAAAACACCCGCTCACTCAGGCAATGTTCGGGGGCATCTGCCTGAGGAGGGCATGCATCTCCCTCCATTTCCTGGAACCTGACCACTAGGAGACCTCGCTCACCATGCGAGCCTGTTCACCCACCGGGAGACCAGGCCCACCACGCGAGCCTGTTCACCCACCCTTAACATGGACGTCCGTTTTCGGGAAAGTCGACTTACCCACCATTCACTCTGAAAACACCCGCTCACTCAGGCAATGTTCGGGGGCATCTGCCTGAGGAGGGCATGCATCTCCCTCCATTTCCTGGAACCTGACCACTAGGAGACCTCGCTCACCATGCGAGCCTGTTCACCCACCGGGAGACCAGGCCCACCATGCGAGCCTGTTCACCCACCGGGAGACCAGGCCCACCATGCGAGCCTGTTCACCCACCGGGAGACCAGGCCCACCATGCGAGCCTGTTCACCCACCGGGAGACCAGGCCCACCACGCGAGCCTGTTCACCCACCCTTAACATGGACGTCCGTTTTCGGGAAAGTCGACTTACCCACCATTCACCCTGAAAACACCCGCTCACTCAGGCAATGTTCGGGGGCATCTGCCTGAGGAGGGCATGCATCTCCCTCCATTTCCTGGAACCTGACCACTAGGAGACCTCGCTCACCATGCGAGCCTGTTCACCCACCGGGAGACCAGGCCCACCACGCGAGCCTGTTCACCCACCCTTAACATGGACGTCCGTTTTCGGGAAAGTCGACTTACCCACCATTCACCCTGAAAACACCCGCTCACTCAGGCAATGTTCGGGGGCATCTGCCTGAGGAGGGCATGCATCTCCCTCCATTTCCTGGAACCTGACCACTAGGAGACCTCGCTCACCATGCGAGCCTGTTCACCCACCGGGAGACCAGGCCCACCACGCGAGCCTGTTCACCCACCCTTAACATGGACGTCCGTTTTCGGGAAAGTCGACTTACCCACCATTCACCCTGAAAACACCCGCTCACTCAGGCAATGTTCGGGGGCATCTGCCTGAGGAGGGCATGCATCTCCCTCCATTTCCTGGAACCTGACCACTAGGAGACCTCGCTCACCATGCGAGCCTGTTCACCCACCGGGAGACCAGGCCCACCATGCGAGCCTGTTCACCCACCGGGAGACCAGGCCCACCATGCGAGCCTGTTCACCCACCGGGAGACCAGGCCCACCATGCGAGCCTGTTCACCCACCCTTAAGCACCACCCGCCCGGAATGATGTCCAAGCAGCCCGCGCTCCAAAAAGTTTGTGGTCCTGGTACACCGAATAATTCCATGAAACAGGCTTGGAAATCCTGGAATCTACGTTAGGGTACCGGGATCGCCAAGGAACCTTAACTTACCCGTCCCTGCCCGCTGGCTGGCGTCCTCTCTGGGCACGCGTCCTCGGTAGAGACAGCATGGAGGTCCCTTTTCTGGAAATTCGACTTACCCGTCCTTCTGTTCTGTCTTTTCCCCCAAGTCTGGCGTCTTTTCGGGGCACGCCTCGTCGGTAGAGACAGCATGGAGGTCCCTTTTCTGGAAAGTCGACTTACCCGTCCTTCTCTCCTGTCTTCTGCCCGCTGTCTGGCGTCTTTTCGGGGCATCTGCCTGAGGAGGGCATGCATCTCCCTCCATTTCCTGGAACCTGACCACTAGGAGACCTCGCTCACCATGCGAGCCTGTTCACCCACCAATTCCTTCGTTCTGGTACAACGAAGAATTCCAAGAATCATACGTTGAGGGTGCGGGGGGGTTATGGTTAGGGTTAACCCTAACCACGGCGGATCATGGTTAACGTTAACGTAACCCGCGCCCTTGGTGCAGACGGCATGGTGGTTCATTTCCTGGAACCTGACCACTAGGAGAACTCGCTCACCATGCGAGCCTGTTCACCCGCCCTTAAAGCCCCTCCCCCCGCTTTGTTTCCAAGCAGGTTCTGGTACAACGAAGAATTCCAAGAATCATACGTGGAGGGTGCGGGGGGTTATGGTTAGTGTTAACCCTAACCACGGCGGGTTATGGTTAACGTTAACGTAACCCGCGCCCTTGGTGCAGACGGCATGGAGGTTCATTTCCTGGAACCTGACCACTAGGAGACCTCGCTCACCATGCGAGCCTGTTCACCCACCGGGAGACCAGGCCCACCACGCGAGCCTGTTCACCCACCCTTAACATGGACGTCCGTTTTCGGGAAAGTCGACTTACCCACCATTCACTCTGAAAACACCCGCTCACTCAGGCAATGTTCGGGGGCATCTGCCTGAGGAGGGCATGCATCTCCCTCCATTTCCTGGAACCTGACCACTAGGAGACCTCGCTCACCATGCGAGCCTGTTCACCCACCGGGAGACCAGGCCCACCACGCGAGCCTGTTCACCCACCCTTAACATGGACGTCCGTTTTCGGGAAAGTCGACTTACCCACCATTCACTCTGAAAACACCCGCTCACTCAGGCAATGTTCGGGGGCATCTGCCTGAGGAGGGCATGCATCTCCCTCCATTTCCTGGAACCTGACCACTAGGAGACCTCGCTCACCATGCGAGCCTGTTCACCCACCGGGAGACCAGGCCCACCATGCGAGCCTGTTCACCCACCGGGAGACCAGGCCCACCATGCGAGCCTGTTCACCCACCGGGAGACCAGGCCCACCATGCGAGCCTGTTCACCCACCGGGAGACCAGGCCCACCACGCGAGCCTGTTCACCCACCCTTAACATGGACGTCCGTTTTCGGGAAAGTCGACTTACCCACCATTCACCCTGAAAACACCCGCTCACTCAGGCAATGTTCGGGGGCATCTGCCTGAGGAGGGCATGCATCTCCCTCCATTTCCTGGAACCTGACCACTAGGAGACCTCGCTCACCATGCGAGCCTGTTCACCCACCGGGAGACCAGGCCCACCACGCGAGCCTGTTCACCCACCCTTAACATGGACGTCCGTTTTCGGGAAAGTCGACTTACCCACCATTCACTCTGAAAACACCCGCTCACTCAGGCAATGTTCGGGGGCATCTGCCTGAGGAGGGCATGCATCTCCCTCCATTTCCTGGAACCTGACCACTAGGAGACCTCGCTCACCATGCGAGCCTGTTCACCCACCGGGAGACCAGGCCCACCACGCGAGCCTGTTCACCCACCCTTAACATGGACGTCCGTTTTCGGGAAAGTCGACTTACCCACCATTCACTCTGAAAACACCCGCTCACTCAGGCAATGTTCGGGGGCATCTGCCTGAGGAGGGCATGCATCTCCCTCCATTTCCTGGAACCTGACCACTAGGAGACCTCGCTCACCATGCGAGCCTGTTCACCCACCGGGAGACCAGGCCCACCATGCGAGCCTGTTCACCCACCGGGAGACCAGGCCCACCACGCGAGCCTGTTCACCCACCCTTAACATGGACGTCCGTTTTCGGGAAAGTCGACTTACCCACCATTCACTCTGAAAACACCCGCTCACTCAGGCAATGTTCGGGGGCATCTGCCTGAGGAGGGCATGCATCTCCCTCCATTTCCTGGAACCTGACCACTAGGAGACCTCGCTCACCATGCGAGCCTGTTCACCCACCGGGAGACCAGGCCCACCACGCGAGCCTGTTCACCCACCCTTAACATGGACGTCCGTTTTCGGGAAAGTCGACTTACCCACCATTCACTCTGAAAACACCCGCTCACTCAGGCAATGTTCGGGGGCATCTGCCTGAGGAGGGCATGCATCTCCCTCCATTTCCTGGAACCTGACCACTAGGAGACCTCGCTCACCATGCGAGCCTGTTCACCCACCGGGAGACCAGGCCCACCACGCGAGCCTGTTCACCCACCCTTAACATGGACGTCCGTTTTCGGGAAAGTCGACTTACCCACCATTCACTCTGAAAACACCCGCTCACTCAGGCAATGTTCGGGGGCATCTGCCTGAGGAGGGCATGCATCTCCCTCCATTTCCTGGAACCTGACCACTAGGAGACCTCGCTCACCATGCGAGCCTGTTCACCCACCGGGAGACCAGGCCCACCACGCGAGCCTGTTCACCCACCCTTAACATGGACGTCCGTTTTCGGGAAAGTCGACTTACCCACCATTCACTCTGAAAACACCCGCTCACTCAGGCAATGTTCGGGGGCATCTGCCTGAGGAGGGCATGCATCTCCCTCCATTTCCTGGAACCTGACCACTAGGAGACCTCGCTCACCATGCGAGCCTGTTCACCCACCGGGAGACCAGGCCCACCACGCGAGCCTGTTCACCCACCCTTAACATGGACGTCCGTTTTCGGGAAAGTCGACTTACCCACCATTCACTCTGAAAACACCCGCTCACTCAGGCAATGTTCGGGGGCATCTGCCTGAGGAGGGCATGCATCTCCCTCCATTTCCTGGAACCTGACCACTAGGAGACCTCGCTCACCATGCGAGCCTGTTCACCCACCGGGAGACCAGGCCCACCACGCGAGCCTGTTCACCCACCCTTAACATGGACGTCCGTTTTCGGGAAAGTCGACTTACCCACCATTCACTCTGAAAACACCCGCTCACTCAGGCAATGTTCGGGGGCATCTGCCTGAGGAGGGCATGCATCTCCCTCCATTTCCTGGAACCTGACCACTAGGAGACCTCGCTCACCATGCGAGCCTGTTCACCCACCGGGAGACCAGGCCCACCACGCGAGCCTGTTCACCCACCCTTAACATGGACGTCCGTTTTCGGGAAAGTCGACTTACCCACCATTCACTCTGAAAACACCCGCTCACTCAGGCAATGTTCGGGGGCATCTGCCTGAGGAGGGCATGCATCTCCCTCCATTTCCTGGAACCTGACCACTAGGAGACCTCGCTCACCATGCGAGCCTGTTCACCCACCGGGAGACCAGGCCCACCACGCGAGCCTGTTCACCCACCCTTAACATGGACGTCCGTTTTCGGGAAAGTCGACTTACCCACCATTCACTCTGAAAACACCCGCTCACTCAGGCAATGTTCGGGGGCATCTGCCTGAGGAGGGCATGCATCTCCCTCCATTTCCTGGAACCTGACCACTAGGAGACCTCGCTCACCATGCGAGCCTGTTCACCCACCGGGAGACCAGGCCCACCACGCGAGCCTGTTCACCCACCCTTAACATGGACGTCCGTTTTCGGGAAAGTCGACTTACCCACCATTCACTCTGAAAACACCCGCTCACTCAGGCAATGTTCGGGGGCATCTGCCTGAGGAGGGCATGCATCTCCCTCCATTTCCTGGAACCTGACCACTAGGAGACCTCGCTCACCATGCGAGCCTGTTCACCCACCAATTCCTTCGTTCTGGTACAACGAAGAATTCCAAGAATCATACGTTGAGGGTGCGGGGGGGGTTATGGTTAGGGTTAACCCTAACCACGGCGGATCATGGTTAACGTTAACGTAACCCGCGCCCTTGGTGCAGACGGCATGGTGGTTCATTTCCTGGAACCTGACCACTAGGAGAACTCGCTCACCATGCGAGCCTGTTCACCCGCCCTTAAAGCCCCTCCCCCCGCTTTGTTTCCAAGCAGGTTCTGGTACAACGAAGAATTCCAAGAATCATACGTGGAGGGTGCGGGGGGTTATGGTTAGTGTTAACCCTAACCACGGCGGGTTATGGTTAACGTTAACGTAACCCGCGCCCTTGGTGCAGACGGCATGGAGGTTCATTTCCTGGAACCTGACCACTAGGAGACCTCGCTCACCATGCGAGCCTGTTCACCCACCGGGAGACCAGGCCCACCACGCGAGCCTGTTCACCCACCCTTAACATGGACGTCCGTTTTCGGGAAAGTCGACTTACCCACCATTCACTCTGAAAACACCCGCTCACTCAGGCAATGTTCGGGGGCATCTGCCTGAGGAGGGCATGCATCTCCCTCCATTTCCTGGAACCTGACCACTAGGAGACCTCGCTCACCATGCGAGCCTGTTCACCCACCGGGAGACCAGGCCCACCACGCGAGCCTGTTCACCCACCCTTAACATGGACGTCCGTTTTCGGGAAAGTCGACTTACCCACCATTCACTCTGAAAACACCCGCTCACTCAGGCAATGTTCGGGGGCATCTGCCTGAGGAGGGCATGCATCTCCCTCCATTTCCTGGAACCTGACCACTAGGAGACCTCGCTCACCATGCGAGCCTGTTCACCCACCGGGAGACCAGGCCCACCACGCGAGCCTGTTCACCCACCCTTAACATGGACGTCCGTTTTCGGGAAAGTCGACTTACCCACCATTCACTCTGAAAACACCCGCTCACTCAGGCAATGTTCGGGGGCATCTGCCTGAGGAGGGCATGCATCTCCCTCCATTTCCTGGAACCTGACCACTAGGAGACCTCGCTCACCATGCGAGCCTGTTCACCCACCGGGAGACCAGGCCCACCACGCGAGCCTGTTCACCCACCCTTAACATGGACGTCCGTTTTCGGGAAAGTCGACTTACCCACCATTCACTCTGAAAACACCCGCTCACTCAGGCAATGTTCGGGGGCATCTGCCTGAGGAGGGCATGCATCTCCCTCCATTTCCTGGAACCTGACCACTAGGAGACCTCGCTCACCATGCGAGCCTGTTCACCCACCGGGAGACCAGGCCCACCACGCGAGCCTGTTCACCCACCCTTAACATGGACGTCCGTTTTCGGGAAAGTCGACTTACCCACCATTCACTCTGAAAACACCCGCTCACTCAGGCAATGTTCGGGGGCATCTGCCTGAGGAGGGCATGCATCTCCCTCCATTTCCTGGAACCTGACCACTAGGAGACCTCGCTCACCATGCGAGCCTGTTCACCCACCGGGAGACCAGGCCCACCATGCGAGCCTGTTCACCCACCCTTAAGCACCACCCGCCCGGAATGATGTCCAAGCAGCCCGCGCTCCAAAAAGTTCGTGGTCCTGGTACACCGAATAATTCCATGAAACAGGCTTGGAAATCCTGGAATCTACGTTAGGGTACCGGGATCGCCAAGGAACCTTAACTTACCCGTCCCTGCCCGCTGGCTGGCGTCCTCTCTGGGCACGCGTCCTCGGTAGAGACAGCATGGAGGTCCCTTTTCTGGAAATTCGACTTACCCGTCCTTCTGTTCTGTCTTTTCCCCCAAGTCTGGCGTCTTTTCGGTTCCAAGAATCATACTTGAACTTCCTGGAATCAATCCAACCGTGGGGTACCAGTACCACCGAGCTCGATGGGGTTGCCATGGATACGGCGTTAGTTTACCCCCGTCGCCATGGATACGGCGCTAGTTTACCCCGTCGCCATGGATACGGCGCTATTTTTTCCCTGAAGTCAACGGGGCACGCCCCAGTGCCGGGAAAACGACATCCCTTTCTCTCGTAGAATTCCGATAACCCGGTCTGTTTGTCCCACAAATACAACATTAGCTTACCCGGAAATCAACGCCGTACCCCCGGTACCGGGAAAACCGCTTCCCTTTCTCTTGGAAATCTCCAACAACCGGTCATTTTTTCCATAAATACAACATCATCTTCCAGGAAATGAGCCCGGCACGGCCAGCACCGCCCCCTAGTGGCCGAAAACGGAAAAGAGAGACTAACACCTCTTTCTAACGGAACATGAGAAGGGTCATTCCCTGCGAGGGCAATTGTCGGAAATGTCACAGCCATCCCGGAAGCTATCCCCATGTGTGTGTGCGGCGAGTTGTCACGATTACGATGGGTTGGCTAATGTGCTATCACTCACTCTGTCACATTCCCACTAACTAACATTCCATCTACTAACAGAGCCTGGATTCAGGGTAAACTGAACCTTTTTCCCGGTCTCGGACGGTTGAGGGTAGGCAAGTGATCGAGGTGGCTCTGGATTCGTCTCGACGAGACCTTTCCGTAGATACCCAACATGAGGCCCGCGGACCCTCAGGGGCCGAGATTTTAACTCGAGAGCACCCGCGTTCCTGTTTGACTCGAGTGCAGCAGGCAAAAGTGCACTTTTGGACATAAGTCGAGAACGGTCGAGGGTAGGAAAGTGATCGAGGTGTTTCTGGATTCGTCTCAACGAGACCTTTCCGTAGATACCCAACATGAGGTCCGCGGACCTTCGGGGGCCGAGATATTAGCTCGAGAGCACCCGCCTTCTGGTTTGACTCTGGCGGAGGACGCAGGCAAAACTGTGCGCTTTTGGACATAACTCGAGAACGGTTAGGCTGAGGCAAGGGATCGAGGTGTCTCTGGATTCGTCTCGTCGAGACCTTTCCGTGGATACCCAACATGAGGTCCGCGGACCTTCAGGGGCCGAGATATTGACTCGAGAGCACCCGTTCCTGTTTTGACTCGAGTGGAGCAGGCAAAGGTGCCCTTTGGGACATAGGTCGATAGAGCGTGCTCGTGGTGAAAATAGATTGCCCATTGAACTCTGGTTCTATTCCTGGAAATATTTTCCCTATTTCCTGGAATAATAATAATAAAGTTTTTGTTGTGTGAATCAAGTTTTTGTTTGATTGTTTTTGTCAAACTCTAATGGTTGATTTATTGGAAAAATCGAAAAGCAGACACTTAGGTAGGCTTATGGTTTACTAGCATATTTTCCAGGAAACGGACAAACCCACCCTTCACACTCGTGAAACTTAGGGGTTAGGGTTGGTGAATTTTCAAAGGTCGATATTCCTGATAAAGACAGCACTCCTCCTGAAAATGGGCACATTAGACACATGGTTCGATACCTGGAAATATACTTACATATGCCATTCCGGAATTCGCACCTCATTAGCTATCAGTCCCTTTAAGAGAATACCGGCCTGCTATTGGCCACTTTTTTCCCCCAACCCTCGGTATAAAGGCAAACGTTTTCCCGCCTCCTCCCTCATTGCAGACGAGGACGCCGAAGAGGTAAGCTGCCGTCTCTCGACCGGATTCAGGAATAACAACGTCATTTTCCAGGAAATTGACCCGTGCTAACGATTAAGGGTTAGCTATCTAGCTAACGGTTAGTTAGTTAGCTAGCTAACGGTTAGCTACCTGGCTAGCCAGCTAACGGTTTAGCTAGCTAGCTAACGGTCACGGTTCGGGAAAACGCCGCGTTAGCTAGCTAACGGTTTGATTCCAGGAATTGTTCCTTTTTTCTGGAATTCGAACCGCGCGACCTCATTAACACTACTCTCTGCCCGCCGCTCTCAGATCCAGGAACAACAACGCAGTACTCCGGGAAATATCCTGTACTAGCTAACGGTTGAATTCCTGGAAATTAATTAACTTGGTTCATTTCCGGCAATTTGAAAGGACTGATTGTCACTCATTTCCTCACCACCCTAGATTAAGGAACATAAAAAGAAGAAGAAGCAGCAGCAGCTGCAGGAGCAGGAGCAGGAGCAGGAGCAGGAGCTCGAGCTCGTCAAGGTCAAGCACCCCAAGTGCCCCATGTGTGGGGTGCGCTACGCGTCCCTCTCCCGCCATTTGCGTGAGACCCACGGCGTCGAGGATGTCCGCTGCCCTGTCAAAGGGTGCAACAGCGACCGGGAGTATGTCCGCCTGGACAAGCACCTCGTCGCCCAGCACAAGTTCTCCACTGTAATGCTCCACCACCGCCGCCGCAGAAAAAAAGATTTTTTTCCGGAAAAAGGTAGTCCTCACCTCCGTTCATTTATTCTTTCTCTCTCTCTTTCTCATCCCACAGGGCAAGGCGTTGACTCCATTAATGGAGGAGGCAAAAAAGGCCGCCATATTGGAGAAGATGAGAGCCCTCTACAGGCGGCACCCCTCCCAGCCCACCCCCACCCCAGCGGCCCCAGGGGCCAGAGCGCCGCCGCCGGCCGGCCGGGCGCTGGACTGGTTGGCCGACGGGCTGGACGCAGTGACCCTGTCAGAGGAGCTGTACCAGCACCTCCTGGACTACATGGACCAGTCGAAGTGTCTGCCGGGGAGGGAGAAAGGCCCCGCCACCGCCTTGTTTTTTTTTTTCAGTTTCAGTGAAGAGTTCAATCATGTGTTGTTGTGTGAATAAAGTTTTTGTTGTGTGAATCAAGTTTTTGTTTGATTGTTTTTGTCAAACTCTAATGGTTGATTTATTGGAAAAATCGAAAAGCAGACACTTAGGTAGGCTTATGGTTTACTAGCATATTTTCCAGGAAACGGACAAACCCACCCTTCACACTCGTGAAACTTAGGGGTTAGGGTTGGTGAATTTTCAAAGGTCGATATTGCTGATAAAGACACGCACTCCTCCTGAAAATGGGCACATTAGACACATGGTTCGATACCTGGAAATATATTTTTGCCATTCCGGAATTCGCACCTCATTAGCTATCCACCCCTTTCGAGAATACCGGCCTGCTATTGGCTACTTTTTCCCCCCAACCCTCGGCATGAAGGCAAACCTCAAAACAGGGCCAAATTCAAATTTCAAAGTCGTTTTCCAGGTTGTCTACATGGAATTCCACACGGCATTCTATTGGCTACTGAAAGGGCTACGGTGGGCGTGGCCATTTCTGACCGAGGAGTATATAAGAAGAGACTCTGCCTGTCTGTTGTGAAACGGACGCTACCATGGATCGGCTCACCGTGGGACTTGTTGCCATGATGGCGCTAGGGGCGAAAGGACTGGAAATCAACACCACCAACAACAATGCGATTGTGGAAAAGGCTGTGGGAGAGAGCGTCAAGCTGGAGTGCAAGTTCACCACCGACCCAGGCGACACGGGACCTTTGGAAATTGAATGGACGGTCAAGTCGGTACGCAGCCCAATGGAAAAAGATCAAGTGCTGATGTACACCGCCGGGCACATCTACGGCTGAAGGGAAGGAAGGCGACCCCGGGAGAGGAGATGCCTCCATCAATATAGCGCTGCTGACTCCCTTAGACACCGGGATCTACTCTCTGCCAAGTCAAGAAAATTCCAGGTATCCGGAGCATAAAGGCGCTCCTCCGAGTTCTCCGAAAGCCGTCCAAGCCCGAGTGCCATTCCACCGAGGGGGCCGGAGAGGTCGGGAGAACCAAAGTGCTACATTGTGGATCTGGGGAAGGTGCGCCACCTATCCGGTACCACTGGTCAAGAAGACCGCCCTGGAAGCTGCTGTCCGACTCTGCGGTGACGGACGAGACGGCGGGCACACTTACCATCAAAGATGCCAGTGAGAGCGATTCCGGGAACTTACCAATGCACTGCCGTTAATCGGGTTGGTACGGAGGTATGCTTCCTGGAACTCTACATGGCACATCCTCCATCGGTGGGAACGATTGTTGGAGCTGTGTTAGGAGGCCTGGCCGCCATCGGGACCATCGCTTCCACAGTCAACTTCATGGTACGGTGTGTACAGATTATTATTATTTTATTATTATAAACCACACACACCACCACATTAGACACATGGTTCGATACCTGGAAGTATACTTACATATGCCATTCCGGAATTCGCACCTCATTAGCTATCCGTCCCTTTAAGAGAATACCGGCCTGCTATTGGCCACTTTTTTCCCCCAACCCTCGGTATAAAGGCAAACGTTTTCCCGCCTCCTCCCTCATTGCAGACGAGGACGCCGACGAGGTAAGCTGCCGTCTCTCGACCGGATTCAGGAATAACAACGTCATTTTCCAGGAAATTGACCCGTGCTAACGATTAAGGGTTAGCTATCTAGCTAACGGTTAGTTAGTTAGCTAGCTAACGGTTAGCTACCTGGCTAGCCAGCTAACGGTTTAGCTAGCTAGCTAACGGTCACGGTTCGGGAAAACGCCGCGTTAGCTAGCTAACGGTTTGATTCCAGGAATTGTTCCTTTTTTCTGGAATTCGAACCGCGCGACCTCATTAACACTACTCTCTGCCCGCCGCTCTCAGATCCAGGAACAACAACGCAGTACTCCGGGAAATATCCTGTACTAGCTAACGGTTGAATTCCTGGAAATTAATTAACTTGGTTCATTTCCGGCAATTTGAAAGGACTGATTGTCACTCATTTCCTCACCACCCTAGATGAAGGAAAATAAAAATAAGAAGAAGCAGCAGCAGCTGCAGGAGCAGGAGCAGGAGCAGGAGCAGGAGCAGGAGCTCGAGCTCGTCAAGGTCAAGCACCCCAAGTGCCCCATGTGTGGGGTGCGCTACGCGTCCCTCTCCCGCCATTTGCGTCAGACCCACGGCGTCGAGGATGTCAGGGCCCGGCGGCTGCTTGTCAGCCGCCGGAACCTGCGCTACTCTGGGAAGCTCCGCTGCCCTGTCAAAGGGTGCGACAGCGACCGGGAGTATGTCCGCCTGGACAAGCACCTCGTCGCCCAGCACAAGTTCTCCACTGTAATGCTCCACCACCGCCGCCGCAGAAAAAAAGATCTTTTTCCGGAAAAAGGTAGTCCTCACCTCCGTTCATTTATTCTTTCTCTCTCTCTTTCTCATCCCACAGGGCAAGGCGTTGACTCCATTAATGGAGGAGGCAAAAAAGGCCGCCATATTGGAGAAGATGAAAGCCCTCTACAGGCGGCACCCCTCCCAGGCCACCCCCACCCCAGCGGCCCCAGAGGCCAGAGCGCCGCCGCCGGCCGGCCGGGCGCTGGACTGGTTGGCCGACGGGCTGGACGCAGTCCACGGTAAGCTAGAAGGTCTGATTAAGGAGGTGGACCACCTGCGTGGGGCCGCGCGGCGGGAGCTAAGTTCCCGGGATGGCGCGCCCCGCACCACCACCACCACCGACCCCAGACCCGGAACGGGACGGTCCACGGGCCACAGACCGGCGGCGCCGGCGGGGGCGGCGTCCACCACCACCACCACCCCCACCGGCCCCAGACCCGGAACGGGGACGTGGCACGGCCACGGACCGGCGGCCGCGCCCACCACCACCACCACCACCGTCCCAAGACCCGTGACGGGGACGTGGCCCGGCCACGGACCGGCGGCGGCGGCGTCCACCACCACCGGCCCCAGATCCGGAACGGGGACGTGGCCCGGGCACGGACCGGCGGCCGCGTCCACCACCACCACCACCACCACCACCACCACCACCTCCACTGTCCCCAGACCCGTGCCGGGGACGTGGCCCGGCCGCGGACCGGCGGCAGCGGCGTCCACTACCACCCCTGTCCGGGCCCCAGACCCGGAACGGGGACCCGGAACGGGGACCCAGCAGCGGCCGTCTTCCGGCTCCGGCACCAGCCCCAGACACCGCCACAGCCGCACCCCATCCTCCGGCACCAGGCCCGGCCCCGGCCGCAGCCACGGCCGCGCCCACAGCTCGAGCCCGTCCCGCGGGCCCACACCCAGCCGCAGCCGCGGCCGCGTCCATGGGCGCTCCCGCAGCCGCTCCCGCAGCCGCGCCCACGGCCCGAGCCCGTCCCGCGGGCCCACACCCAGCCGCAGCCGCGGCCGCATCCACGGCCGCTCCCGCAGCCGCGCCCACAGCCCGAGCCCGTCCCGCGGGCCCACACCCAGCCCCAGCACCGGCCGCACCCACGGCCGCGCCCACAGCCCCAGCCCGTCCACCGGCCCCTGGCCCGTGAAGGCGACGCGGACCGGGAAGACGACCCGCTCCGGCCCCTACACCCGGCCCAGCCCCGCCGACATAGGACAGAAGGGCAAGAAGGCTCCCCCGTCGCCCGGCACCCCGTCCCCCGGCCCCCCGCTGCCCGTCTCCAGCCTCGGACCCCCCATTTCCCCCATCTCGGTCCCGAGCCGGAGCCCGACGCCCAACCTAGGTGAGTCTTGCTAGCCTTGACAAGGGCACTACAAGCGTCCTGCTCTTGTGTCAAAGGGGGAAAGGGAAAATTTTTGGGGGGTTTTATTTGTTTTTAGCCTTTCTTTCTTTCTCCCCCCCCCCCCCCTGCTTTAGACTATTTGTTGGGCTGTTTCGAGTCCAACCTGTTGGGTCCCGACCAGTCGCAAAGAGCTCTGCGGAACGTGAGACAGCGAAAGTCGTACGTCCGGAAGTTCCTGCTGTTTATGTCCGGGGGGGGCCCGGACATAAACAGAACACTTTTGTTTCTGAACGACCCGCTCAAGCTGAACGGGTATGTACGGGTTTCTTTTTTTGTTTTTTTCCTGCGTCGATATTCCCACATTAATGCATTGTCGTAATTTCCAAATGTTTGGTGCTTGCATGCTTCCTCGCTCGCTCGCTCACTGATCTATTCCATCATTTCGACGTCAGGTACCTCAATCACCTCAGGGCCCACTTGAAGCCCACGAGCCAAAAGCATGTCATAATCGACGTCGAGGTTTTCCTGCGCTTCGCGAGTCTTGCATCCGTTCCCAAAGTGCGCTTGACGGGGAAGGCCATAAACTGGATTTTGGCGCGGTTGAAAGCGTGGAAGAAAGGGTTGGGCGCCCAGATTGTGATCCAGAGGTTGGATTACAAACGTAGAAAGAGAGGTGAGGTCCAATGCCGAGAGACTGGAAGGACTGATTGTCTGCTCACTGCCACTGTGTAATCTTTCCTTGTCTTCCCTCTTTTGTACAGAGAAACTGGTGAGCACAAATCACATCGGCGCCTTCATCGCCAAGGCCATGAAGGGCCTGAGGAGAGCCCTGGACGGGCTGTGGGACGAGAAGACCTCCCGGTTGGCCACCGTGGTGGGTCTCCTGGTTGGCACCATGGTGTGCACCTCGGGCCACCGGGTCTGTGTTTTCCAGAACATGACCCGGAAGGAGGTCCGGGGTGCCACCAAGGCCAAGGGGACCCACTGCATAAGGGTGAGTTGTTGTTGTTGTTGTTGTTGTTGTTGTTGTTGTTGTTGTTGTTGTTGTTGTTGTTGTTTGGTAATTCCCAATGGAAGTTTTATGAGGTACAATACCTGGAATTCGTAGTAGCTTTTCCAAAACCTGAACTTACCCACCGTTCAAACGAAAACCGTTGTCCTCTGTCTGTCAGGCAACTGTCCTCGGGAGTGTGTTTTGAGGTAGGTAGGTAAGTAGGTACCAACCACATGGAGGTATCTTTCACCACCACCCCCCCCCCGCTCGAGCCGACTGTCTGGGGCATGTGTCTGTGGTGCTTAGTGGTGTTGTGGTGGCTGTCTCTTTGCTGGAACGTGAACTAACGCTAACCCATTCTCTCTTTCTGGTCGAGGTCCAGTTCCTTGAACACGAACCTCCCGACCGCGCGCTCCTGATACCTTGGCCCTGTGTCAGGCGACAACAGTGGCAGGGCCAAGGTATCAGGAGCGCGCGGACGGGAGATCCGATACCCGTAACACGAACCTACCAACCAGTTCTAACTAACTTCCCGGAACTTGAACTTACCTTCGCCCGTCCGTCCGTCCGTCCGTCCATTCCTTTATTCCTTCCTTCCTTCCTTCCTAACCCCACACCCCCTCAGTCACGCATGGTTCCGGGGCATGTGTCTGTTGTACTTACCGCATGGAGGTCTTTCCAGGAAGTAAAATTCCCGGAACATGAACTTACCCATAACCTTCTCTCCTCTGAAATGACAGTGTTGTAAATGTTACATGTCTTCTACTTGTTACTTACACAGGTGGCCAACCACAAGACGGCGCAGTCGTTCGGGCCGGCGTCGGTGACCCTGTCAGAGGAGCTGTACCAGCACCTCCTGGACTACATGGACCAGTCGAAGTGTCTGCCGGGGAGGGAGAAAGGCCCCGCCACCGCCTTCTTCAACCGGCTCGGGGGGACGTACGAGAGGATGGGGGACAACTTCACCCGGGAGTGGAGGCGGTTCGGCCTCCCGGGGTCCCCCACCCTCTCAGACATCCGCACGGCGATCTCCACCGCCGTAGGTTTTGTCTTTTGTCAACAGTGTCTATTCCGGAATAAGAACGGGAGGGAGAATGTTTCAACTTTATCCTACTCTCCTATAGGCGGAGCACAACCTGGACCAGAAGGAGCGCATGGATGTGCACCGTAGTATGTGCCATGACACCGCCACTGCTACGAGGTTCTATGCAATCCGGGAGGAGCTGTCGGAGGAGAAGTCACTGGAGGTGACCAAGAATATCCTCCGCTCCCTCAAGGCCTCCAAGGACAGGGCAGGTGAGCCTTTTCAGTGTGTGTGCGTGTTGTGAGAGCTCTATAGCCACTGCGTATTCTTGCTTGCCTCACTCTCTCTTTTCTTCTACAATTCTCTCAAAGGCGGCGGCGGCGGCAACAGCAGCGGCGCCCGCCGCCGCAGCAACAGCGGCGGCAGCAGCAGCAGCAGCAGCAGCAGCAGCAGCAGCAGCAGCAGCAGCAGCAGCAGCAGCAGCTCTAACACTTTCACGGACACGCAGAGCGAGAGCGAAGGGGGGGAGCAGCAGCAGCAGCAGCAGCAGCAGCAGCAGGAGGAGGAGGAGGTAGGCGCTTGGCTGTGGCCAGACGAAGAAGAGGGCAAGGAGGAACAGGAGGAGGACGAGGACGAGGAGGAGGACGGGGGGGAGGAGGAGGACAAGGAGGAGGAGGAGGAGCAGCAGCAGGAGGAGGAGGAGGAGAAGAAGAATGAGATGGGGGTGAAGGAGGCGGCGGCGGTGGTGGTCGGGGAGGAGAAGGAGAGGGAGGAGGAGAAGGAGGAGGGGACGACCCAGGCACTCGGGGAGGTCGCCGAGGACATAGTTTTGATTAGCATTTAATCATGTTTACGTTGTTTTTTTTTTCAGTTTCAGTGAAGAGTTCAATCATGTGTTGTTGTGTGAATAAAGTTTTTGTTGTGTGAATCAAGTTTTTGTTTGATTGTTTTTGTCAAACTCTAATGGTTGATTTATTGGAAAAATCGAAAAGCAGACACTTAGGTAGGCTTATGGTTTACTAGCATATTTTCCAGGAAACGGACAAACCCACCCTTCACACTCGTGAAACTTAGGGGTTAGGGTTGGTGAATTTTCAAAGGTCGATATTCCTGATAAAGACACGCACTCCTCCTGAAAATGGGCACATTAGACACATGGTTCGATACCTGGAAATATATTTTTGCCATTCCGGAATTCGCACCTCATTAGCTATCCACCCCTTTCGAGAATACCGGCCTGCTATTGGCTACTTTTTTCCCCCAACCCTCGGCATGAAGGCAAACCTCAAAACAGGGCCAAATTCAAATTTCAAAGTCGTTTTCCAGGTTGTCTACATGGAATTCCACACGGCATTCTATTGGCTACTGAAAGGGCTACGGTGGGCGTGGCCATTTCTGACAACAACGCGATTGTTGGAGCTGTGTTAGGAAGCCTGGCCGCCATCGGGATCATCGCTTCCACAGTCAACTTCATGGTACGGTGTGTACAGAGCAGGACCAGAGGACCAGAGGAGTTTCCCTGTGACATCCTGGAAGACGCAACTCCCCCAACATGCCGCAGGTCGAAAGACCAAGTCGCTTTTGTGTCACCAAGCACTCTCCTGTAAACTTGAAAAATAAAATGTTTGTTTTGTGGAAAAAAAATGAGATAAAAAAAAATAATGAATGAAAATGAAATAATAAAAAAAACGGAACCATCAATACATAATGGTGGGTTTTTTTCCCGGTTTCGGACGGGTAAGGTTTGGGAAGTGGTCGAGGCCGAGATTATAACTGCTTTGACTCGAGTGGAGCAGGCAAAGGTGCCCTTTGGGACATAGGTCGATAGAGCGTGCTCGTGGTGAAAATAGATTGCCCATTGAACTCTGGTTCTATTCCTGGAAATATTTTCCCTATTTCCTGGAATAATAATAATAAAGTTTTTGTTGTGTGAATCAAGTTTTTGTTTGATTGTTTTTGTCAAACTCTAATGGTTGATTTATTGGAAAAATCGAAAAGCAGACACTTAGGTAGGCTTATGGTTTACTAGCATATTTTCCAGGAAACGAACAAACCCACCCTTCACACTCGTGAAACTTACCGTCTTCCAGGCGTCAGTCCCGGGAATCCGTCCTTGTAGTTGGGGACCCGGAGGTCCAATTTCCGGAACATTAAAATACGCACCCTTCACACTCGGGAAAGTCGACTTACCCACCATTCACCCTGAAAACACCCGCTCACTCAGGCAATGTTCGGGGGCATCTGCCTGAGGAGGGCATGCATCTCCCTCCATTTCCTGGAACCTGACCACTAGGAGACCTCGCTCACCATGCGAGCCTGTTCACCCACCGGGAGACCAGGCCCACCACGCGAGCCTGTTCACCCACCCTTAACATGGACGTCCGTTTTCGGGAAAGTCGACTTACCCACCATTCACTCTGAAAACACCCGCTCACTCAGGCAATGTTCGGGGGCATCTGCCTGAGGAGGGCATGCATCTCCCTCCATTTCCTGGAACCTGACCACTAGGAGACCTCGCTCACCATGCGAGCCTGTTCACCCACCGGGAGACCAGGCCCACCACGCGAGCCTGTTCACCCACCCTTAACATGGACGTCCGTTTTCGGGAAAGTCGACTTACCCACCATTCACTCTGAAAACACCCGCTCACTCAGGCAATGTTCGGGGGCATCTGCCTGAGGAGGGCATGCATCTCCCTCCATTTCCTGGAACCTGACCACTAGGAGACCTCGCTCACCATGCGAGCCTGTTCACCCACCGGGAGACCAGGCCCACCACGCGAGCCTGTTCACCCACCCTTAACATGGACGTCCGTTTTCGGGAAAGTCGACTTACCCACCATTCACTCTGAAAACACCCGCTCACTCAGGCAATGTTCGGGGGCATCTGCCTGAGGAGGGCATGCATCTCCCTCCATTTCCTGGAACCTGACCACTAGGAGACCTCGCTCACCATGCGAGCCTGTTCACCCACCGGGAGACCAGGCCCACCACGCGAGCCTGTTCACCCACCCTTAACATGGACGTCCGTTTTCGGGAAAGTCGACTTACCCACCATTCACTCTGAAAACACCCGCTCACTCAGGCAATGTTCGGGGGCATCTGCCTGAGGAGGGCATGCATCTCCCTCCATTTCCTGGAACCTGACCACTAGGAGACCTCGCTCACCATGCGAGCCTGTTCACCCACCGGGAGACCAGGCCCACCACGCGAGCCTGTTCACCCACCCTTAACATGGACGTCCGTTTTCGGGAAAGTCGACTTACCCACCATTCACTCTGAAAACACCCGCTCACTCAGGCAATGTTCGGGGGCATCTGCCTGAGGAGGGCATGCATCTCCCTCCATTTCCTGGAACCTGACCACTAGGAGACCTCGCTCACCATGCGAGCCTGTTCACCCACCGGGAGACCAGGCCCACCATGCGAGCCTGTTCACCCACCGGGAGACCAGGCCCACCACGCGAGCCTGTTCACCCACCCTTAACATGGACGTCCGTTTTCGGGAAAGTCGACTTACCCACCATTCACTCTGAAAACACCCGCTCACTCAGGCAATGTTCGGGGGCATCTGCCTGAGGAGGGCATGCATCTCCCTCCATTTCCTGGAACCTGACCACTAGGAGACCTCGCTCACCATGCGAGCCTGTTCACCCACCGGGAGACCAGGCCCACCACGCGAGCCTGTTCACCCACCCTTAACATGGACGTCCGTTTTCGGGAAAGTCGACTTACCCACCATTCACTCTGAAAACACCCGCTCACTCAGGCAATGTTCGGGGGCATCTGCCTGAGGAGGGCATGCATCTCCCTCCATTTCCTGGAACCTGACCACTAGGAGACCTCGCTCACCATGCGAGCCTGTTCACCCACCGGGAGACCAGGCCCACCATGCGAGCCTGTTCACCCACCGGGAGACCAGGCCCACCATGCGAGCCTGTTCACCCACCCTTAAGCACCACCCGCCCGGAATGATGTCCAAGCAGCCCGCGCTCCAAAAAGTTTGTGGTCCTGGTACACCGAATAATTCCATGAAACAGGCTTGGAAATCCTGGAATCTACGTTAGGGTACCGGGATCGCGAAGGAACCTTAACTTACCCGTCCCTGCCCGCTGGCTGGCGTCCTCTCTGGGCACGCGTCCTCGGTAGAGACAGCATGGAGGTCCCTTTTCTGGAAATTCGACTTACCCGTCCTTCTGTTCTGTCTTTTCCCCCAAGTCTGACGTCTTTTCGGTTCCAAGAATCATACTTGAACTTCCTGGAATCAATCCAACCGTGGGGTACCAGTACCACCGAGCTCGATGGGGTTGCCATGGATACGGCGTTAGTTTACCCCCGTCGCCATGGATACGGCGCTAGTTTACCCCGTCGCCATGGATACGGCGCTATTTTTTCCCTGAAGTCAACGGGGCACGCCCCAGTGCCGGGAAAACGACATCCCTTTCTCTCGTAGATGTCCGATAACCCGGTCTGTTTGTCCCACAAATACAACATTAGCTTACCCGGAAATCAACGCCGTACCCCCGGTACCGGGAAAACCGCTTCCCTTTCTCTTGGAAATCTCCAACAACCGGTCATTTTTTCCATAAATACAACATCATCTTCCAGGAAATGAGCCCGGCACGGCCAGCACCGCCCCCTAGTGGCCGAAAACGGAAAAGAGAGACTAACACCTCTTTCTAACGGAACATGAGAAGGGTTAGGATTAAGGTTAGGATTAGGGTTAGGATTAAGTGTAGGGTTAGGGTTCTGGTTAGGTTTAGGGTTAAGTTTACCGGGTTAGGATTAGGATTAAGGTTAGGGTTAGGATTAGGATTAGGATTAGGGTTAGGATTAGGGTTAGGATTAAGTGTAGGGTTAGGGTTCTGGTTAGGTTTAGGGTTAAGTTTACCGGGTTAGGATTAAGGTTAGGGTTAGGATTAGGATTAGGATTAGGGTTAGGATTAGGGTTAGGATTAAGTGTAGGGTTAGGGTTCTGGTTAGGTTTAGGGTTAAGTTTACCGGGTTAGGATTAGGATTAAGGTTAGGGTTAGGATTAGGATTAGGATTAGGGTTAGGATTAGGGTTAGGATTAAGTGTAGGGTTAGGGTTCTGGTTAGGTTTAGGGTTAAGTTTACCGGGTTAGGATTAGGATTAAGGTTAGGGTTAGGATTAGGATTAGGATTAGGGTTAGGATTAGGGTTAGGTTTTGGATTAGGGTTAAGGTTAGGGTTAGGATTAAGGTTAAGGTTAAGGTTAAGGTTAGGGTTAGGTTTTGGATTAGGGTCATTCCCTGCGAGGGCAATTGTCGGAAATGTCACAGCCATCCCGGAAGCTATCCCCATGTGTGTGTGCGGCGAGTTATCACGATTACGATGGGTTGGCTAATGTGCTATCACTCACTCGAGCAGGCAAAGGTGCCCTTTGGGACATAGGTCGATAGAGCGTGCTCGTGGTGAAAATAGATTGCCCATTGAACTCTGGTTCTATTCCTGGAAATATTTTCCCTATTTCCTGGAATAATAATAATAAAGTTTTTGTTGTGTGAATCAAGTTTTTGTTTGATTGTTTTTGTCAAACTCTAATGGTTGATTTATTGGAAAAATCGAAAAGCAGACACTTAGGTAGGCTTATGGTTTACTAGCATATTTTCCAGGAAACGAACAAACCCACCCTTCACACTCGTGAAACTTACCGTCTTCCAGGCGTCAGTCCCGGGAATCCGTCCTTGTAGTTGGGGACCCGGAGGTCCAATTTCCGGAACATTAAAATACGCACCCTTCACACTCGGGAAAGTCGACTTACCCACCATTCACTCTGAAAACACCCGCTCACTCAGGCAATGTTCGGGGGCATCTGCCTGAGGAGGGCATGCATCTCCCTCCATTTCCTGGAACCTGACCACTAGGAGACCTCGCTCACCATGCGAGCCTGTTCACCCACCGGGAGACCAGGCCCACCACGCGAGCCTGTTCACCCACCCTTAACATGGACGTCCGTTTTCGGGAAAGTCGACTTACCCACCATTCACTCTGAAAACACCCGCTCACTCAGGCAATGTTCGGGGGCATCTGCCTGAGGAGGGCATGCATCTCCCTCCATTTCCTGGAACCTGACCACTAGGAGACCTCGCTCACCATGCGAGCCTGTTCACCCACCGGGAGACCAGGCCCACCATGCGAGCCTGTTCACCCACCGGGAGACCAGGCCCACCACGCGAGCCTGTTCACCCACCCTTAACATGGACGTCCGTTTTCGGGAAAGTCGACTTACCCACCATTCACTCTGAAAACACCCGCTCACTCAGGCAATGTTCGGGGGCATCTGCCTGAGGAGGGCATGCATCTCCCTCCATTTCCTGGAACCTGACCACTAGGAGACCTCGCTCACCATGCGAGCCTGTTCACCCACCGGGAGACCAGGCCCACCACGCGAGCCTGTTCACCCACCCTTAACATGGACGTCCGTTTTCGGGAAAGTCGACTTACCCACCATTCACTCTGAAAACACCCGCTCACTCAGGCAATGTTCGGGGGCATCTGCCTGAGGAGGGCATGCATCTCCCTCCATTTCCTGGAACCTGACCACTAGGAGACCTCGCTCACCATGCGAGCCTGTTCACCCACCGGGAGACCAGGCCCACCACGCGAGCCTGTTCACCCACCCTTAACATGGACGTCCGTTTTCGGGAAAGTCGACTTACCCACCATTCACTCTGAAAACACCCGCTCACTCAGGCAATGTTCGGGGGCATCTGCCTGAGGAGGGCATGCATCTCCCTCCATTTCCTGGAACCTGACCACTAGGAGACCTCGCTCACCATGCGAGCCTGTTCACCCACCGGGAGACCAGGCCCACCACGCGAGCCTGTTCACCCACCCTTAACATGGACGTCCGTTTTCGGGAAAGTCGACTTACCCACCATTCACTCTGAAAACACCCGCTCACTCAGGCAATGTTCGGGGGCATCTGCCTGAGGAGGGCATGCATCTCCCTCCATTTCCTGGAACCTGACCACTAGGAGACCTCGCTCACCATGCGAGCCTGTTCACCCACCGGGAGACCAGGCCCACCATGCGAGCCTGTTCACCCACCGGGAGACCAGGCCCACCATGCGAGCCTGTTCACCCACCGGGAGACCAGGCCCACCATGCGAGCCTGTTCACCCACCGGGAGACCAGGCCCACCACGCGAGCCTGTTCACCCACCCTTAACATGGACGTCCGTTTTCGGGAAAGTCGACTTACCCACCATTCACCCTGAAAACACCCGCTCACTCAGGCAATGTTCGGGGGCATCTGCCTGAGGAGGGCATGCATCTCCCTCCATTTCCTGGAACCTGACCACTAGGAGACCTCGCTCACCATGCGAGCCTGTTCACCCACCGGGAGACCAGGCCCACCACGCGAGCCTGTTCACCCACCCTTAACATGGACGTCCGTTTTCGGGAAAGTCGACTTACCCACCATTCACTCTGAAAACACCCGCTCACTCAGGCAATGTTCGGGGGCATCTGCCTGAGGAGGGCATGCATCTCCCTCCATTTCCTGGAACCTGACCACTAGGAGACCTCGCTCACCATGCGAGCCTGTTCACCCACCGGGAGACCAGGCCCACCACGCGAGCCTGTTCACCCACCCTTAACATGGACGTCCGTTTTCGGGAAAGTCGACTTACCCACCATTCACTCTGAAAACACCCGCTCACTCAGGCAATGTTCGGGGGCATCTGCCTGAGGAGGGCATGCATCTCCCTCCATTTCCTGGAACCTGACCACTAGGAGACCTCGCTCACCATGCGAGCCTGTTCACCCACCGGGAGACCAGGCCCACCATGCGAGCCTGTTCACCCACCGGGAGACCAGGCCCACCACGCGAGCCTGTTCACCCACCCTTAACATGGACGTCCGTTTTCGGGAAAGTCGACTTACCCACCATTCACTCTGAAAACACCCGCTCACTCAGGCAATGTTCGGGGGCATCTGCCTGAGGAGGGCATGCATCTCCCTCCATTTCCTGGAACCTGACCACTAGGAGACCTCGCTCACCATGCGAGCCTGTTCACCCACCGGGAGACCAGGCCCACCACGCGAGCCTGTTCACCCACCCTTAACATGGACGTCCGTTTTCGGGAAAGTCGACTTACCCACCATTCACTCTGAAAACACCCGCTCACTCAGGCAATGTTCGGGGGCATCTGCCTGAGGAGGGCATGCATCTCCCTCCATTTCCTGGAACCTGACCACTAGGAGACCTCGCTCACCATGCGAGCCTGTTCACCCACCGGGAGACCAGGCCCACCACGCGAGCCTGTTCACCCACCCTTAACATGGACGTCCGTTTTCGGGAAAGTCGACTTACCCACCATTCACTCTGAAAACACCCGCTCACTCAGGCAATGTTCGGGGGCATCTGCCTGAGGAGGGCATGCATCTCCCTCCATTTCCTGGAACCTGACCACTAGGAGACCTCGCTCACCATGCGAGCCTGTTCACCCACCGGGAGACCAGGCCCACCATGCGAGCCTGTTCACCCACCGGGAGACCAGGCCCACCACGCGAGCCTGTTCACCCACCCTTAACATGGACGTCCGTTTTCGGGAAAGTCGACTTACCCACCATTCACTCTGAAAACACCCGCTCACTCAGGCAATGTTCGGGGGCATCTGCCTGAGGAGGGCATGCATCTCCCTCCATTTCCTGGAACCTGACCACTAGGAGACCTCGCTCACCATGCGAGCCTGTTCACCCACCGGGAGACCAGGCCCACCACGCGAGCCTGTTCACCCACCCTTAACATGGACGTCCGTTTTCGGGAAAGTCGACTTACCCACCATTCACTCTGAAAACACCCGCTCACTCAGGCAATGTTCGGGGGCATCTGCCTGAGGAGGGCATGCATCTCCCTCCATTTCCTGGAACCTGACCACTAGGAGACCTCGCTCACCATGCGAGCCTGTTCACCCACCGGGAGACCAGGCCCACCACGCGAGCCTGTTCACCCACCCTTAACATGGACGTCCGTTTTCGGGAAAGTCGACTTACCCACCATTCACTCTGAAAACACCCGCTCACTCAGGCAATGTTCGGGGGCATCTGCCTGAGGAGGGCATGCATCTCCCTCCATTTCCTGGAACCTGACCACTAGGAGACCTCGCTCACCATGCGAGCCTGTTCACCCACCGGGAGACCAGGCCCACCACGCGAGCCTGTTCACCCACCCTTAACATGGACGTCCGTTTTCGGGAAAGTCGACTTACCCACCATTCACTCTGAAAACACCCGCTCACTCAGGCAATGTTCGGGGGCATCTGCCTGAGGAGGGCATGCATCTCCCTCCATTTCCTGGAACCTGACCACTAGGAGACCTCGCTCACCATGCGAGCCTGTTCACCCACCGGGAGACCAGGCCCACCACGCGAGCCTGTTCACCCACCCTTAACATGGACGTCCGTTTTCGGGAAAGTCGACTTACCCACCATTCACTCTGAAAACACCCGCTCACTCAGGCAATGTTCGGGGGCATCTGCCTGAGGAGGGCATGCATCTCCCTCCATTTCCTGGAACCTGACCACTAGGAGACCTCGCTCACCATGCGAGCCTGTTCACCCACCGGGAGACCAGGCCCACCACGCGAGCCTGTTCACCCACCCTTAACATGGACGTCCGTTTTCGGGAAAGTCGACTTACCCACCATTCACTCTGAAAACACCCGCTCACTCAGGCAATGTTCGGGGGCATCTGCCTGAGGAGGGCATGCATCTCCCTCCATTTCCTGGAACCTGACCACTAGGAGACCTCGCTCACCATGCGAGCCTGTTCACCCACCGGGAGACCAGGCCCACCACGCGAGCCTGTTCACCCACCCTTAACATGGACGTCCGTTTTCGGGAAAGTCGACTTACCCACCATTCACTCTGAAAACACCCGCTCACTCAGGCAATGTTCGGGGGCATCTGCCTGAGGAGGGCATGCATCTCCCTCCATTTCCTGGAACCTGACCACTAGGAGACCTCGCTCACCATGCGAGCCTGTTCACCCACCGGGAGACCAGGCCCACCACGCGAGCCTGTTCACCCACCCTTAACATGGACGTCCGTTTTCGGGAAAGTCGACTTACCCACCATTCACTCTGAAAACACCCGCTCACTCAGGCAATGTTCGGGGGCATCTGCCTGAGGAGGGCATGCATCTCCCTCCATTTCCTGGAACCTGACCACTAGGAGACCTCGCTCACCATGCGAGCCTGTTCACCCACCGGGAGACCAGGCCCACCACGCGAGCCTGTTCACCCACCCTTAACATGGACGTCCGTTTTCGGGAAAGTCGACTTACCCACCATTCACTCTGAAAACACCCGCTCACTCAGGCAATGTTCGGGGGCATCTGCCTGAGGAGGGCATGCATCTCCCTCCATTTCCTGGAACCTGACCACTAGGAGACCTCGCTCACCATGCGAGCCTGTTCACCCACCGGGAGACCAGGCCCACCACGCGAGCCTGTTCACCCACCCTTAACATGGACGTCCGTTTTCGGGAAAGTCGACTTACCCACCATTCACTCTGAAAACACCCGCTCACTCAGGCAATGTTCGGGGGCATCTGCCTGAGGAGGGCATGCATCTCCCTCCATTTCCTGGAACCTGACCACTAGGAGACCTCGCTCACCATGCGAGCCTGTTCACCCACCGGGAGACCAGGCCCACCACGCGAGCCTGTTCACCCACCCTTAACATGGACGTCCGTTTTCGGGAAAGTCGACTTACCCACCATTCACTCTGAAAACACCCGCTCACTCAGGCAATGTTCGGGGGCATCTGCCTGAGGAGGGCATGCATCTCCCTCCATTTCCTGGAACCTGACCACTAGGAGACCTCGCTCACCATGCGAGCCTGTTCACCCACCGGGAGACCAGGCCCACCACGCGAGCCTGTTCACCCACCCTTAACATGGACGTCCGTTTTCGGGAAAGTCGACTTACCCACCATTCACTCTGAAAACACCCGCTCACTCAGGCAATGTTCGGGGGCATCTGCCTGAGGAGGGCATGCATCTCCCTCCATTTCCTGGAACCTGACCACTAGGAGACCTCGCTCACCATGCGAGCCTGTTCACCCACCGGGAGACCAGGCCCACCACGCGAGCCTGTTCACCCACCCTTAACATGGACGTCCGTTTTCGGGAAAGTCGACTTACCCACCATTCACTCTGAAAACACCCGCTCACTCAGGCAATGTTCGGGGGCATCTGCCTGAGGAGGGCATGCATCTCCCTCCATTTCCTGGAACCTGACCACTAGGAGACCTCGCTCACCATGCGAGCCTGTTCACCCACCGGGAGACCAGGCCCACCACGCGAGCCTGTTCACCCACCCTTAACATGGACGTCCGTTTTCGGGAAAGTCGACTTACCCACCATTCACTCTGAAAACACCCGCTCACTCAGGCAATGTTCGGGGGCATCTGCCTGAGGAGGGCATGCATCTCCCTCCATTTCCTGGAACCTGACCACTAGGAGACCTCGCTCACCATGCGAGCCTGTTCACCCACCGGGAGACCAGGCCCACCATGCGAGCCTGTTCACCCACCGGGAGACCAGGCCCACCATGCGAGCCTGTTCACCCACCCTTAAGCACCACCCGCCCGGAATGATGTCCAAGCAGCCCGCGCTCCAAAAAGTTTGTGGTCCTGGTACACCGAATAATTCCATGAAACAGGCTTGGAAATCCTGGAATCTACGTTAGGGTACCGGGATCGCCAAGGAACCTTAACTTACCCGTCCCTGCCCGCTGGCTGGCGTCCTCTCTGGGCACGCGTCCTCGGTAGAGACAGCATGGAGGTCCCTTTTCTGGAAATTCGACTTACCCGTCCTTCTGTTCTGTCTTTTCCCCCAAGTCTGGCGTCTTTTCGGTTCCAAGAATCATACTTGAACTTCCTGGAATCAATCCAACCGTGGGGTACCAGTACCACCGAGCTCGATGGGGTTGCCATGGATACGGCGTTAGTTTACCCCCGTCGCCATGGATACGGCGCTAGTTTACCCCGTCGCCATGGATACGGCGCTATTTTTTCCCTGAAGTCAACGGGGCACGCCCCAGTGCCGGGAAAACGACATCCCTTTCTCTCGTAGAATTCCGATAACCCGGTCTGTTTGTCCCACAAATACAACATTAGCTTACCCGGAAATCAACGCCGTACCCCCGGTACCGGGAAAACCGCTTCCCTTTCTCTTGGAAATCTCCAACAACCGGTCATTTTTTCCATAAATACAACATCATCTTCCAGGAAATGAGCCCGGCACGGCCAGCACCGCCCCCTAGTGGCCGAAAACGGAAAAGAGAGACTAACACCTCTTTCTAACGGAACATGAGAAGGGTTAGGATTAAGGTTAGGATTAGGGTTAGGATTAAGTGTAGGGTTAGGGTTCTGGTTAGGTTTAGGGTTAAGTTTACCGGGTTAGGATTAGGATTAAGGTTAGGGTTAGGATTAGGATTAGGATTAGGGTTAGGATTAGGGTTAGGTTTTGGATTAGGGTTAAGGTTAGGGTTAGGATTAAGGTTAAGGTTAAGGTTAAGGTTAGGGTTAGGTTTTGGATTAGGGTCATTCCCTGCGAGGGCAATTGTCGGAAATGTCACAGCCATCCCGGAAGCTATCCCCATGTGTGTGTGCGGCGAGTTATCACGATTACGATGGGTTGGCTAATGTGCTATCACTCACTCGAGCAGGCAAAGGTGCCCTTTGGGACATAGGTCGATAGAGCGTGCTCGTGGTGAAAATAGATTGCCCATTGAACTCTGGTTCTATTCCTGGAAATATTTTCCCTATTTCCTGGAATAATAATAATAAAGTTTTTGTTGTGTGAATCAAGTTTTTGTTTGATTGTTTTTGTCAAACTCTAATGGTTGATTTATTGGAAAAATCGAAAAGCAGACACTTAGGTAGGCTTATGGTTTACTAGCATATTTTCCAGGAAACGAACAAACCCACCCTTCACACTCGTGAAACTTACCGTCTTCCAGGCGTCAGTCCCGGGAATCCGTCTTTGTAGTTGGGGACCCGGAGGTCCAATTTCCGGAACATCAAAATACCCACCCTTCACACTCGGGAAAGTCGACTTACCCACCATTCACTCTGAAAACACCCGCTCACTCAGGCAATGTTCGGGGGCATCTGCCTGAGGAGGGCATGCATCTCCCTCCATTTCCTGGAACCTGACCACTAGGAGACCTCGCTCACCATGCGAGCCTGTTCACCCACCGGGAGACCAGGCCCACCATGCGAGCCTGTTCACCCACCGGGAGACCAGGCCCACCATGCGAGCCTGTTCACCCACCCTTAACATGGACGTCCGTTTTCGGGAAAGTCGACTTACCCACCATTCACTCTGAAAACACCCGCTCACTCAGGCAATGTTCGGGGGCATCTGCCTGAGGAGGGCATGCATCTCCCTCCATTTCCTGGAACCTGACCACTAGGAGACCTCGCTCACCATGCGAGCCTGTTCACCCACCGGGAGACCAGGCCCACCACGCGAGCCTGTTCACCCACCCTTAACATGGACGTCCGTTTTCGGGAAAGTCGACTTACCCACCATTCACTCTGAAAACACCCGCTCACTCAGGCAATGTTCGGGGGCATCTGCCTGAGGAGGGCATGCATCTCCCTCCATTTCCTGGAACCTGACCACTAGGAGACCTCGCTCACCATGCGAGCCTGTTCACCCACCGGGAGACCAGGCCCACCACGCGAGCCTGTTCACCCACCCTTAACATGGACGTCCGTTTTCGGGAAAGTCGACTTACCCACCATTCACTCTGAAAACACCCGCTCACTCAGGCAATGTTCGGGGGCATCTGCCTGAGGAGGGCATGCATCTCCCTCCATTTCCTGGAACCTGACCACTAGGAGACCTCGCTCACCATGCGAGCCTGTTCACCCACCGGGAGACCAGGCCCACCACGCGAGCCTGTTCACCCACCCTTAACATGGACGTCCGTTTTCGGGAAAGTCGACTTACCCACCATTCACTCTGAAAACACCCGCTCACTCAGGCAATGTTCGGGGGCATCTGCCTGAGGAGGGCATGCATCTCCCTCCATTTCCTGGAACCTGACCACTAGGAGACCTCGCTCACCATGCGAGCCTGTTCACCCACCGGGAGACCAGGCCCACCACGCGAGCCTGTTCACCCACCCTTAACATGGACGTCCGTTTTCGGGAAAGTCGACTTACCCACCATTCACTCTGAAAACACCCGCTCACTCAGGCAATGTTCGGGGGCATCTGCCTGAGGAGGGCATGCATCTCCCTCCATTTCCTGGAACCTGACCACTAGGAGACCTCGCTCACCATGCGAGCCTGTTCACCCACCGGGAGACCAGGCCCACCACGCGAGCCTGTTCACCCACCCTTAACATGGACGTCCGTTTTCGGGAAAGTCGACTTACCCACCATTCACTCTGAAAACACCCGCTCACTCAGGCAATGTTCGGGGGCATCTGCCTGAGGAGGGCATGCATCTCCCTCCATTTCCTGGAACCTGACCACTAGGAGACCTCGCTCACCATGCGAGCCTGTTCACCCACCGGGAGACCAGGCCCACCATGCGAGCCTGTTCACCCACCGGGAGACCAGGCCCACCATGCGAGCCTGTTCACCCACCGGGAGACCAGGCCCACCATGCGAGCCTGTTCACCCACCGGGAGACCAGGCCCACCACGCGAGCCTGTTCACCCACCCTTAACATGGACGTCCGTTTTCGGGAAAGTCGACTTACCCACCATTCACCCTGAAAACACCCGCTCACTCAGGCAATGTTCGGGGGCATCTGCCTGAGGAGGGCATGCATCTCCCTCCATTTCCTGGAACCTGACCACTAGGAGACCTCGCTCACCATGCGAGCCTGTTCACCCACCGGGAGACCAGGCCCACCACGCGAGCCTGTTCACCCACCCTTAACATGGACGTCCGTTTTCGGGAAAGTCGACTTACCCACCATTCACTCTGAAAACACCCGCTCACTCAGGCAATGTTCGGGGGCATCTGCCTGAGGAGGGCATGCATCTCCCTCCATTTCCTGGAACCTGACCACTAGGAGACCTCGCTCACCATGCGAGCCTGTTCACCCACCGGGAGACCAGGCCCACCACGCGAGCCTGTTCACCCACCCTTAACATGGACGTCCGTTTTCGGGAAAGTCGACTTACCCACCATTCACTCTGAAAACACCCGCTCACTCAGGCAATGTTCGGGGGCATCTGCCTGAGGAGGGCATGCATCTCCCTCCATTTCCTGGAACCTGACCACTAGGAGACCTCGCTCACCATGCGAGCCTGTTCACCCACCGGGAGACCAGGCCCACCACGCGAGCCTGTTCACCCACCCTTAACATGGACGTCCGTTTTCGGGAAAGTCGACTTACCCACCATTCACTCTGAAAACACCCGCTCACTCAGGCAATGTTCGGGGGCATCTGCCTGAGGAGGGCATGCATCTCCCTCCATTTCCTGGAACCTGACCACTAGGAGACCTCGCTCACCATGCGAGCCTGTTCACCCACCGGGAGACCAGGCCCACCACGCGAGCCTGTTCACCCACCCTTAACATGGACGTCCGTTTTCGGGAAAGTCGACTTACCCACCATTCACTCTGAAAACACCCGCTCACTCAGGCAATGTTCGGGGGCATCTGCCTGAGGAGGGCATGCATCTCCCTCCATTTCCTGGAACCTGACCACTAGGAGACCTCGCTCACCATGCGAGCCTGTTCACCCACCGGGAGACCAGGCCCACCACGCGAGCCTGTTCACCCACCCTTAACATGGACGTCCGTTTTCGGGAAAGTCGACTTACCCACCATTCACTCTGAAAACACCCGCTCACTCAGGCAATGTTCGGGGGCATCTGCCTGAGGAGGGCATGCATCTCCCTCCATTTCCTGGAACCTGACCACTAGGAGACCTCGCTCACCATGCGAGCCTGTTCACCCACCGGGAGACCAGGCCCACCACGCGAGCCTGTTCACCCACCCTTAACATGGACGTCCGTTTTCGGGAAAGTCGACTTACCCACCATTCACTCTGAAAACACCCGCTCACTCAGGCAATGTTCGGGGGCATCTGCCTGAGGAGGGCATGCATCTCCCTCCATTTCCTGGAACCTGACCACTAGGAGACCTCGCTCACCATGCGAGCCTGTTCACCCACCGGGAGACCAGGCCCACCACGCGAGCCTGTTCACCCACCGGGAGACCAGGCCCACCACGCGAGCCTGTTCACCCACCCTTAACATGGACGTCCGTTTTCGGGAAAGTCGACTTACCCACCATTCACTCTGAAAACACCCGCTCACTCAGGCAATGTTCGGGGGCATCTGCCTGAGGAGGGCATGCATCTCCCTCCATTTCCTGGAACCTGACCACTAGGAGACCTCGCTCACCATGCGAGCCTGTTCACCCACCGGGAGACCAGGCCCACCATGCGAGCCTGTTCACCCACCGGGAGACCAGGCCCACCATGCGAGCCTGTTCACCCACCGGGAGACCAGGCCCACCATGCGAGCCTGTTCACCCACCGGGAGACCAGGCCCACCACGCGAGCCTGTTCACCCACCCTTAACATGGACGTCCGTTTTCGGGAAAGTCGACTTACCCACCATTCACTCTGAAAACACCCGCTCACTCAGGCAATGTTCGGGGGCATCTGCCTGAGGAGGGCATGCATCTCCCTCCATTTCCTGGAACCTGACCACTAGGAGACCTCGCTCACCATGCGAGCCTGTTCACCCACCGGGAGACCAGGCCCACCACGCGAGCCTGTTCACCCACCCTTAACATGGACGTCCGTTTTCGGGAAAGTCGACTTACCCACCATTCACTCTGAAAACACCCGCTCACTCAGGCAATGTTCGGGGGCATCTGCCTGAGGAGGGCATGCATCTCCCTCCATTTCCTGGAACCTGACCACTAGGAGACCTCGCTCACCATGCGAGCCTGTTCACCCACCGGGAGACCAGGCCCACCACGCGAGCCTGTTCACCCACCCTTAACATGGACGTCCGTTTTCGGGAAAGTCGACTTACCCACCATTCACTCTGAAAACACCCGCTCACTCAGGCAATGTTCGGGGGCATCTGCCTGAGGAGGGCATGCATCTCCCTCCATTTCCTGGAACCTGACCACTAGGAGACCTCGCTCACCATGCGAGCCTGTTCACCCACCGGGAGACCAGGCCCACCACGCGAGCCTGTTCACCCACCCTTAACATGGACGTCCGTTTTCGGGAAAGTCGACTTACCCACCATTCACTCTGAAAACACCCGCTCACTCAGGCAATGTTCGGGGGCATCTGCCTGAGGAGGGCATGCATCTCCCTCCATTTCCTGGAACCTGACCACTAGGAGACCTCGCTCACCATGCGAGCCTGTTCACCCACCGGGAGACCAGGCCCACCACGCGAGCCTGTTCACCCACCCTTAACATGGACGTCCGTTTTCGGGAAAGTCGACTTACCCACCATTCACTCTGAAAACACCCGCTCACTCAGGCAATGTTCGGGGGCATCTGCCTGAGGAGGGCATGCATCTCCCTCCATTTCCTGGAACCTGACCACTAGGAGACCTCGCTCACCATGCGAGCCTGTTCACCCACCGGGAGACCAGGCCCACCACGCGAGCCTGTTCACCCACCCTTAACATGGACGTCCGTTTTCGGGAAAGTCGACTTACCCACCATTCACTCTGAAAACACCCGCTCACTCAGGCAATGTTCGGGGGCATCTGCCTGAGGAGGGCATGCATCTCCCTCCATTTCCTGGAACCTGACCACTAGGAGACCTCGCTCACCATGCGAGCCTGTTCACCCACCGGGAGACCAGGCCCACCACGCGAGCCTGTTCACCCACCCTTAACATGGACGTCCGTTTTCGGGAAAGTCGACTTACCCACCATTCACTCTGAAAACACCCGCTCACTCAGGCAATGTTCGGGGGCATCTGCCTGAGGAGGGCATGCATCTCCCTCCATTTCCTGGAACCTGACCACTAGGAGACCTCGCTCACCATGCGAGCCTGTTCACCCACCGGGAGACCAGGCCCACCACGCGAGCCTGTTCACCCACCCTTAACATGGACGTCCGTTTTCGGGAAAGTCGACTTACCCACCATTCACTCTGAAAACACCCGCTCACTCAGGCAATGTTCGGGGGCATCTGCCTGAGGAGGGCATGCATCTCCCTCCATTTCCTGGAACCTGACCACTAGGAGACCTCGCTCACCATGCGAGCCTGTTCACCCACCGGGAGACCAGGCCCACCATGCGAGCCTGTTCACCCACCCTTAAGCACCACCCGCCCGGAATGATGTCCAAGCAGCCCGCGCTCCAAAAAGTTTGTGGTCCTGGTACACCGAATAATTCCATGAAACAGGCTTGGAAATCCTGGAATCTACGTTAGGGTACCGGGATCGCGAAGGAACCTTAACTTACCCGTCCCTGCCCGCTGGCTGGCGTCCTCTCTGGGCACGCGTCCTCGGTAGAGACAGCATGGAGGTCCCTTTTCTGGAAATTCGACTTACCCGTCCTTCTGTTCTGTCTTTTCCCCCAAGTCTGGCGTCTTTTCGGTTCCAAGAATCATACTTGAACTTCCTGGAATCAATCCAACCGTGGGGTACCAGTACCACCGAGCTCGATGGGGTTGCCATGGATACGGCGTTAGTTTACCCCCGTCGCCATGGATACGGCGCTAGTTTACCCCGTCGCCATGGATACGGCGCTATTTTTTCCCTGAAGTCAACGGGGCACGCCCCAGTGCCGGGAAAACGACATCCCTTTCTCTCGTAGAATTCCGATAACCCGGTCTGTTTGTCCCACAAATACAACATTAGCTTACCCGGAAATCAACGCCGTACCCCCGGTACCGGGAAAACCGCTTCCCTTTCTCTTGGAAATCTCCAACAACCGGTCATTTTTTCCATAAATACAACATCATCTTCCAGGAAATGAGCCCGGCACGGCCAGCACCGCCCCCTAGTGGCCGAAAACGGAAAAGAGAGACTAACACCTCTTTCTAACGGAACATGAGAAGGGTTAGGATTAAGTGTAGGGTTAGGGTTCTGGTTAGGTTTAGGGTTAAGTTTACCGGGTTAGGATTAGGATTAAGGTCATTCCCTGCGAGGGCAATTGTCGGAAATGTCACAGCCATCCCGGAAGCTATCCCCATGTGTGTGTGCGGCGAGTTGTCACGATTACGATGGGTTGGCTAATGTGCTATCACTCACTCTGTCACATTCCCACTAACTAACATTCCATCTACTAACAGAGCCTGGATTCAGGGTAAACTGAACCTTTTTCCCGGTCTCGGACGGTTGAGGGTAGGCAAGTGATCGAGGTGGCTCTGGATTCGTCTCGACGAGACCTTTCCGTAGATACCCAACATGAGGCCCGCGGACCCTCAGGGGCCGAGATTTTAACTCGAGAGCACCCGCGTTCCTGTTTGACTCGAGTGCAGCAGGCAAAAGTGCACTTTTGGACATAAGTCGAGAACGGTCGAGGGTAGGAAAGTGATCGAGGTGTTTCTGGATTCGTCTCAACGAGACCTTTCCGTAGATACCCAACATGAGGTCCGCGGACCTTCGGGGGCCGAGATATTAGCTCGAGAGCACCCGCCTTCTGGTTTGACTCTGGCGGAGGACGCAGGCAAAACTGTGCGCTTTTGGACATAACTCGAGAACGGTTAGGCTGAGGCAAGGGATCGAGGTGTCTCTGGATTCGTCTCGTCGAGACCTTTCCGTGGATACCCAACATGAGGTCCGCGGACCTTCAGGGGCCGAGATATTGACTCGAGAGCACCCGTTCCTGTTTTGACTCGAGTGGAGCAGGCAAAGGTGCCCTTTGGGACATAGGTCGATAGAGCGTGCTCGTGGTGAAAATAGATTGCCCATTGAACTCTGGTTCTATTCCTGGAAATATTTTCCCTATTTCCTGGAATAATAATAATAAAGTTTTTGTTGTGTGAATCAAGTTTTTGTTTGATTGTTTTTGTCAAACTCTAATGGTTGATTTATTGGAAAAATCGAAAAGCAGACACTTAGGTAGGCTTATGGTTTACTAGCATATTTTCCAGGAAACGAACAAACCCACCCTTCACACTCGTGAAACTTACCGTCTTCCAGGCGTCAGTCCCGGGAATCCGTCCTTGTAGTTGGGGACCCGGAGGTCCAATTTCCGGAACAATAAAATACCCACCCTTCACACTCGTGAAACTTACCGTCTGCCAGGCGTCGGTCCCGGGAATCCGTCCTTGTAGTTGGGGACCCGGAGGTCCAATTTCCGGAACACGAATTTACCCACCCTTCACACTCGGGAAAGTCGACTTACCCACCATTCACTCTGAAAACACCCGCTCACTCAGGCAATGTTCGGGGGCATCTGCCTGAGGAGGGCATGCATCTCCCTCCATTTCCTGGAACCTGACCACTAGGAGACCTCGCTCACCATGCGAGCCTGTTCACCCACCGGGAGACCAGGCCCACCACGCGAGCCTGTTCACCCACCCTTAACATGGACGTCCGTTTTCGGGAAAGTCGACTTACCCACCATTCACTCTGAAAACACCCGCTCACTCAGGCAATGTTCGGGGGCATCTGCCTGAGGAGGGCATGCATCTCCCTCCATTTCCTGGAACCTGACCACTAGGAGACCTCGCTCACCATGCGAGCCTGTTCACCCACCGGGAGACCAGGCCCACCACGCGAGCCTGTTCACCCACCCTTAACATGGACGTCCGTTTTCGGGAAAGTCGACTTACCCACCATTCACTCTGAAAACACCCGCTCACTCAGGCAATGTTCGGGGGCATCTGCCTGAGGAGGGCATGCATCTCCCTCCATTTCCTGGAACCTGACCACTAGGAGACCTCGCTCACCATGCGAGCCTGTTCACCCACCGGGAGACCAGGCCCACCACGCGAGCCTGTTCACCCACCCTTAACATGGACGTCCGTTTTCGGGAAAGTCGACTTACCCACCATTCACTCTGAAAACACCCGCTCACTCAGGCAATGTTCGGGGGCATCTGCCTGAGGAGGGCATGCATCTCCCTCCATTTCCTGGAACCTGACCACTAGGAGACCTCGCTCACCATGCGAGCCTGTTCACCCACCGGGAGACCAGGCCCACCACGCGAGCCTGTTCACCCACCCTTAACATGGACGTCCGTTTTCGGGAAAGTCGACTTACCCACCATTCACTCTGAAAACACCCGCTCACTCAGGCAATGTTCGGGGGCATCTGCCTGAGGAGGGCATGCATCTCCCTCCATTTCCTGGAACCTGACCACTAGGAGACCTCGCTCACCATGCGAGCCTGTTCACCCACCGGGAGACCAGGCCCACCACGCGAGCCTGTTCACCCACCGGGAGACCAGGCCCACCACGCGAGCCTGTTCACCCACCCTTAACATGGACGTCCGTTTTCGGGAAAGTCGACTTACCCACCATTCACTCTGAAAACACCCGCTCACTCAGGCAATGTTCGGGGGCATCTGCCTGAGGAGGGCATGCATCTCCCTCCATTTCCTGGAACCTGACCACTAGGAGACCTCGCTCACCATGCGAGCCTGTTCACCCACCGGGAGACCAGGCCCACCACGCGAGCCTGTTCACCCACCCTTAACATGGACGTCCGTTTTCGGGAAAGTCGACTTACCCACCATTCACTCTGAAAACACCCGCTCACTCAGGCAATGTTCGGGGGCATCTGCCTGAGGAGGGCATGCATCTCCCTCCATTTCCTGGAACCTGACCACTAGGAGACCTCGCTCACCATGCGAGCCTGTTCACCCACCGGGAGACCAGGCCCACCATGCGAGCCTGTTCACCCACCGGGAGACCAGGCCCACCATGCGAGCCTGTTCACCCACCGGGAGACCAGGCCCACCATGCGAGCCTGTTCACCCACCCTTAAGCACCACCCGCCCGGAATGATGTCCAAGCAGCCCGCGCTCCAAAAAGTTCGTGGTCCTGGTACACCGAATAATTCCATGAAACAGGCTTGGAAATCCTGGAATCTACGTTAGGGTACCGGGATCGCGAAGGAACCTTAACTTACCCGTCCCTGCCCGCTGGCTGGCGTCCTCTCTGGGCACGCGTCCTCGGTAGAGACAGCATGGAGGTCCCTTTTCTGGAAATTCGACTTACCCGTCCTTCTGTTCTGTCTTTTCCCCCAAGTCTGGCGTCTTTTCGGTTCCAAGAATCATACTTGAACTTCCTGGAATCAATCCAACCGTGGGGTACCAGTACCACCGAGCTCGATGGGGTTGCCATGGATACGGCGTTAGTTTACCCCCGTCGCCATGGATACGGCGCTAGTTTACCCCGTCGCCATGGATACGGCGCTATTTTTTCCCTGAAGTCAACGGGGCACGCCCCAGTGCCGGGAAAACGACATCCCTTTCTCTCGTAGAATTCCGATAACCCGGTCTGTTTGTCCCACAAATACAACATTAGCTTACCCGGAAATCAACGCCGTACCCCCGGTACCGGGAAAACCGCTTCCCTTTCTCTTGGAAATCTCCAACAACCGGTCATTTTTTCCATAAATACAACATCATCTTCCAGGAAATGAGCCCGGCACGGCCAGCACCGCCCCCTAGTGGCCGAAAACGGAAAAGAGAGACTAACACCTCTTTCTAACGGAACATGAGAAGGGTTAGGATTAAGGTTAGGATTAGGGTTAGGATTAAGTGTAGGGTTAGGGTTCTGGTTAGGTTTAGGGTTAAGTTTACCGGGTTAGGATTAGGATTAAGGTTAGGGTTAGGATTAGGATTAGGATTAGGGTTAGGATTAGGGTTAGGATTAAGTGTAGGGTTAGGGTTCTGGTTAGGTTTAGGGTTAAGTTTACCGGGTTAGGATTAGGATTAAGGTTAGGGTTAGGATTAGGATTAGGATTAGGGTTAGGATTAGGGTTAGGATTAAGTGTAGGGTTAGGGTTCTGGTTAGGTTTAGGGTTAAGTTTACCGGGTTAGGATTAGGATTAAGGTTAGGGTTAGGATTAGGATTAGGATTAGGGTTAGGATTAGGGTTAGGATTAAGTGTAGGGTTAGGGTTCTGGTTAGGTTTAGGGTTAAGTTTACCGGGTTAGGATTAGGATTAAGGTTAGGGTTAGGATTAGGATTAGGATTAGGGTTAGGATTAGGGTTAGGTTTTGGATTAGGGTTAAGGTTAGGGTTAGGATTAAGGTTAAGGTTAAGGTTAAGGTTAGGGTTAGGTTTTGGATTAGGGTCATTCCCTGCGAGGGCAATTGTCGGAAATGTCACAGCCATCCCGGAAGCTATCCCCATGTGTGTGTGCGGCGAGTTATCACGATTACGATGGGTTGGCTAATGTGCTATCACTCACTCGAGCAGGCAAAGGTGCCCTTTGGGACATAGGTCGATAGAGCGTGCTCGTGGTGAAAATAGATTGCCCATTGAACTCTGGTTCTATTCCTGGAAATATTTTCCCTATTTCCTGGAATAATAATAATAAAGTTTTTGTTGTGTGAATCAAGTTTTTGTTTGATTGTTTTTGTCAAACTCTAATGGTTGATTTATTGGAAAAATCGAAAAGCAGACACTTAGGTAGGCTTATGGTTTACTAGCATATTTTCCAGGAAACGAACAAACCCACCCTTCACACTCGTGAAACTTACCGTCTTCCAGGCGTCAGTCCCGGGAATCCGTCCTTGTAGTTGGGGACCCGGAGGTCCAATTTCCGGAACAATAAAATACCCACCCTTCACACTCGTGAAACTTACCGTCTGCCAGGCGTCGGTCCCGGGAATCCGTCCTTGTAGTTGGGGACCCGGAGGTCCAATTTCCGGAACACGAATTTACCCACCCTTCACACTCGGGAAAGTCGACTTACCCACCATTCACTCTGAAAACACCCGCTCACTCAGGCAATGTTCGGGGGCATCTGCCTGAGGAGGGCATGCATCTCCCTCCATTTCCTGGAACCTGACCACTAGGAGACCTCGCTCACCATGCGAGCCTGTTCACCCACCGGGAGACCAGGCCCACCACGCGAGCCTGTTCACCCACCCTTAACATGGACGTCCGTTTTCGGGAAAGTCGACTTACCCACCATTCACTCTGAAAACACCCGCTCACTCAGGCAATGTTCGGGGGCATCTGCCTGAGGAGGGCATGCATCTCCCTCCATTTCCTGGAACCTGACCACTAGGAGACCTCGCTCACCATGCGAGCCTGTTCACCCACCGGGAGACCAGGCCCACCACGCGAGCCTGTTCACCCACCGGGAGACCAGGCCCACCATGCGAGCCTGTTCACCCACCGGGAGACCAGGCCCACCATGCGAGCCTGTTCACCCACCCTTAACATGGACGTCCGTTTTCGGGAAAGTCGACTTACCCACCATTCACTCTGAAAACACCCGCTCACTCAGGCAATGTTCGGGGGCATCTGCCTGAGGAGGGCATGCATCTCCCTCCATTTCCTGGAACCTGACCACTAGGAGACCTCGCTCACCATGCGAGCCTGTTCACCCACCGGGAGACCAGGCCCACCACGCGAGCCTGTTCACCCACCCTTAACATGGACGTCCGTTTTCGGGAAAGTCGACTTACCCACCATTCACTCTGAAAACACCCGCTCACTCAGGCAATGTTCGGGGGCATCTGCCTGAGGAGGGCATGCATCTCCCTCCATTTCCTGGAACCTGACCACTAGGAGACCTCGCTCACCATGCGAGCCTGTTCACCCACCGGGAGACCAGGCCCACCACGCGAGCCTGTTCACCCACCCTTAACATGGACGTCCGTTTTCGGGAAAGTCGACTTACCCACCATTCACTCTGAAAACACCCGCTCACTCAGGCAATGTTCGGGGGCATCTGCCTGAGGAGGGCATGCATCTCCCTCCATTTCCTGGAACCTGACCACTAGGAGACCTCGCTCACCATGCGAGCCTGTTCACCCACCGGGAGACCAGGCCCACCACGCGAGCCTGTTCACCCACCCTTAACATGGACGTCCGTTTTCGGGAAAGTCGACTTACCCACCATTCACTCTGAAAACACCCGCTCACTCAGGCAATGTTCGGGGGCATCTGCCTGAGGAGGGCATGCATCTCCCTCCATTTCCTGGAACCTGACCACTAGGAGACCTCGCTCACCATGCGAGCCTGTTCACCCACCGGGAGACCAGGCCCACCACGCGAGCCTGTTCACCCACCCTTAACATGGACGTCCGTTTTCGGGAAAGTCGACTTACCCACCATTCACTCTGAAAACACCCGCTCACTCAGGCAATGTTCGGGGGCATCTGCCTGAGGAGGGCATGCATCTCCCTCCATTTCCTGGAACCTGACCACTAGGAGACCTCGCTCACCATGCGAGCCTGTTCACCCACCGGGAGACCAGGCCCACCACGCGAGCCTGTTCACCCACCCTTAACATGGACGTCCGTTTTCGGGAAAGTCGACTTACCCACCATTCACTCTGAAAACACCCGCTCACTCAGGCAATGTTCGGGGGCATCTGCCTGAGGAGGGCATGCATCTCCCTCCATTTCCTGGAACCTGACCACTAGGAGACCTCGCTCACCATGCGAGCCTGTTCACCCACCGGGAGACCAGGCCCACCACGCGAGCCTGTTCACCCACCCTTAACATGGACGTCCGTTTTCGGGAAAGTCGACTTACCCACCATTCACTCTGAAAACACCCGCTCACTCAGGCAATGTTCGGGGGCATCTGCCTGAGGAGGGCATGCATCTCCCTCCATTTCCTGGAACCTGACCACTAGGAGACCTCGCTCACCATGCGAGCCTGTTCACCCACCGGGAGACCAGGCCCACCACGCGAGCCTGTTCACCCACCCTTAACATGGACGTCCGTTTTCGGGAAAGTCGACTTACCCACCATTCACTCTGAAAACACCCGCTCACTCAGGCAATGTTCGGGGGCATCTGCCTGAGGAGGGCATGCATCTCCCTCCATTTCCTGGAACCTGACCACTAGGAGACCTCGCTCACCATGCGAGCCTGTTCACCCACCGGGAGACCAGGCCCACCACGCGAGCCTGTTCACCCACCCTTAACATGGACGTCCGTTTTCGGGAAAGTCGACTTACCCACCATTCACTCTGAAAACACCCGCTCACTCAGGCAATGTTCGGGGGCATCTGCCTGAGGAGGGCATGCATCTCCCTCCATTTCCTGGAACCTGACCACTAGGAGACCTCGCTCACCATGCGAGCCTGTTCACCCACCGGGAGACCAGGCCCACCACGCGAGCCTGTTCACCCACCCTTAACATGGACGTCCGTTTTCGGGAAAGTCGACTTACCCACCATTCACTCTGAAAACACCCGCTCACTCAGGCAATGTTCGGGGGCATCTGCCTGAGGAGGGCATGCATCTCCCTCCATTTCCTGGAACCTGACCACTAGGAGACCTCGCTCACCATGCGAGCCTGTTCACCCACCGGGAGACCAGGCCCACCACGCGAGCCTGTTCACCCACCCTTAACATGGACGTCCGTTTTCGGGAAAGTCGACTTACCCACCATTCACTCTGAAAACACCCGCTCACTCAGGCAATGTTCGGGGGCATCTGCCTGAGGAGGGCATGCATCTCCCTCCATTTCCTGGAACCTGACCACTAGGAGACCTCGCTCACCATGCGAGCCTGTTCACCCACCGGGAGACCAGGCCCACCACGCGAGCCTGTTCACCCACCCTTAACATGGACGTCCGTTTTCGGGAAAGTCGACTTACCCACCATTCACTCTGAAAACACCCGCTCACTCAGGCAATGTTCGGGGGCATCTGCCTGAGGAGGGCATGCATCTCCCTCCATTTCCTGGAACCTGACCACTAGGAGACCTCGCTCACCATGCGAGCCTGTTCACCCACCGGGAGACCAGGCCCACCACGCGAGCCTGTTCACCCACCCTTAACATGGACGTCCGTTTTCGGGAAAGTCGACTTACCCACCATTCACTCTGAAAACACCCGCTCACTCAGGCAATGTTCGGGGGCATCTGCCTGAGGAGGGCATGCATCTCCCTCCATTTCCTGGAACCTGACCACTAGGAGACCTCGCTCACCATGCGAGCCTGTTCACCCACCGGGAGACCAGGCCCACCACGCGAGCCTGTTCACCCACCGGGAGACCAGGCCCACCACGCGAGCCTGTTCACCCACCCTTAACATGGACGTCCGTTTTCGGGAAAGTCGACTTACCCACCATTCACTCTGAAAACACCCGCTCACTCAGGCAATGTTCGGGGGCATCTGCCTGAGGAGGGCATGCATCTCCCTCCATTTCCTGGAACCTGACCACTAGGAGACCTCGCTCACCATGCGAGCCTGTTCACCCACCGGGAGACCAGGCCCACCACGCGAGCCTGTTCACCCACCCTTAACATGGACGTCCGTTTTCGGGAAAGTCGACTTACCCACCATTCACTCTGAAAACACCCGCTCACTCAGGCAATGTTCGGGGGCATCTGCCTGAGGAGGGCATGCATCTCCCTCCATTTCCTGGAACCTGACCACTAGGAGACCTCGCTCACCATGCGAGCCTGTTCACCCACCGGGAGACCAGGCCCACCACGCGAGCCTGTTCACCCACCCTTAACATGGACGTCCGTTTTCGGGAAAGTCGACTTACCCACCATTCACTCTGAAAACACCCGCTCACTCAGGCAATGTTCGGGGGCATCTGCCTGAGGAGGGCATGCATCTCCCTCCATTTCCTGGAACCTGACCACTAGGAGACCTCGCTCACCATGCGAGCCTGTTCACCCACCGGGAGACCAGGCCCACCACGCGAGCCTGTTCACCCACCCTTAACATGGACGTCCGTTTTCGGGAAAGTCGACTTACCCACCATTCACTCTGAAAACACCCGCTCACTCAGGCAATGTTCGGGGGCATCTGCCTGAGGAGGGCATGCATCTCCCTCCATTTCCTGGAACCTGACCACTAGGAGACCTCGCTCACCATGCGAGCCTGTTCACCCACCGGGAGACCAGGCCCACCACGCGAGCCTGTTCACCCACCCTTAACATGGACGTCCGTTTTCGGGAAAGTCGACTTACCCACCATTCACTCTGAAAACACCCGCTCACTCAGGCAATGTTCGGGGGCATCTGCCTGAGGAGGGCATGCATCTCCCTCCATTTCCTGGAACCTGACCACTAGGAGACCTCGCTCACCATGCGAGCCTGTTCACCCACCGGGAGACCAGGCCCACCACGCGAGCCTGTTCACCCACCCTTAACATGGACGTCCGTTTTCGGGAAAGTCGACTTACCCACCATTCACTCTGAAAACACCCGCTCACTCAGGCAATGTTCGGGGGCATCTGCCTGAGGAGGGCATGCATCTCCCTCCATTTCCTGGAACCTGACCACTAGGAGACCTCGCTCACCATGCGAGCCTGTTCACCCACCGGGAGACCAGGCCCACCACGCGAGCCTGTTCACCCACCGGGAGACCAGGCCCACCACGCGAGCCTGTTCACCCACCCTTAACATGGACGTCCGTTTTCGGGAAAGTCGACTTACCCACCATTCACTCTGAAAACACCCGCTCACTCAGGCAATGTTCGGGGGCATCTGCCTGAGGAGGGCATGCATCTCCCTCCATTTCCTGGAACCTGACCACTAGGAGACCTCGCTCACCATGCGAGCCTGTTCACCCACCGGGAGACCAGGCCCACCACGCGAGCCTGTTCACCCACCCTTAACATGGACGTCCGTTTTCGGGAAAGTCGACTTACCCACCATTCACTCTGAAAACACCCGCTCACTCAGGCAATGTTCGGGGGCATCTGCCTGAGGAGGGCATGCATCTCCCTCCATTTCCTGGAACCTGACCACTAGGAGACCTCGCTCACCATGCGAGCCTGTTCACCCACCGGGAGACCAGGCCCACCACGCGAGCCTGTTCACCCACCCTTAACATGGACGTCCGTTTTCGGGAAAGTCGACTTACCCACCATTCACTCTGAAAACACCCGCTCACTCAGGCAATGTTCGGGGGCATCTGCCTGAGGAGGGCATGCATCTCCCTCCATTTCCTGGAACCTGACCACTAGGAGACCTCGCTCACCATGCGAGCCTGTTCACCCACCGGGAGACCAGGCCCACCACGCGAGCCTGTTCACCCACCCTTAACATGGACGTCCGTTTTCGGGAAAGTCGACTTACCCACCATTCACTCTGAAAACACCCGCTCACTCAGGCAATGTTCGGGGGCATCTGCCTGAGGAGGGCATGCATCTCCCTCCATTTCCTGGAACCTGACCACTAGGAGACCTCGCTCACCATGCGAGCCTGTTCACCCACCGGGAGACCAGGCCCACCACGCGAGCCTGTTCACCCACCCTTAACATGGACGTCCGTTTTCGGGAAAGTCGACTTACCCACCATTCACTCTGAAAACACCCGCTCACTCAGGCAATGTTCGGGGGCATCTGCCTGAGGAGGGCATGCATCTCCCTCCATTTCCTGGAACCTGACCACTAGGAGACCTCGCTCACCATGCGAGCCTGTTCACCCACCGGGAGACCAGGCCCACCATGCGAGCCTGTTCACCCACCGGGAGACCAGGCCCACCATGCGAGCCTGTTCACCCACCCTTAAGCACCACCCGCCCGGAATGATGTCCAAGCAGCCCGCGCTCCAAAAAGTTCGTGGTCCTGGTACACCGAATAATTCCATGAAACAGGCTTGGAAATCCTGGAATCTACGTTAGGGTACCGGGATCGCCAAGGAACCTTAACTTACCCGTCCCTGCCCGCTGGCTGGCGTCCTCTCTGGGCACGCGTCCTCGGTAGAGACAGCATGGAGGTCCCTTTTCTGGAAATTCGACTTACCCGTCCTTCTGTTCTGTCTTTTCCCCCAAGTCTGGCGTCTTTTCGGTTCCAAGAATCATACTTGAACTTCCTGGAATCAATCCAACCGTGGGGTACCAGTACCACCGAGCTCGATGGGGTTGCCATGGATACGGCGTTAGTTTACCCCCGTCGCCATGGATACGGCGCTAGTTTACCCCGTCGCCATGGATACGGCGCTATTTTTTCCCTGAAGTCAACGGGGCACGCCCCAGTGCCGGGAAAACGACATCCCTTTCTCTCGTAGAATTCCGATAACCCGGTCTGTTTGTCCCACAAATACAACATTAGCTTACCCGGAAATCAACGCCGTACCCCCGGTACCGGGAAAACCGCTTCCCTTTCTCTTGGAAATCTCCAACAACCGGTCATTTTTTCCATAAATACAACATCATCTTCCAGGAAATGAGCCCGGCACGGCCAGCACCGCCCCCTAGTGGCCGAAAACGGAAAAGAGAGACTAACACCTCTTTCTAACGGAACATGAGAAGGGTTAGGGTTCTGGTTAGGTTTAGGGTTAAGTTTACCGGGTTAGGATTAGGATTAAGGTTAGGGTTAGGATTAGGATTAGGATTAGGGTTAGGATTAGGGTTAGGATTAAGTGTAGGGTTAGGGTTCTGGTTAGGTTTAGGGTTAAGTTTACCGGGTTAGGATTAGGATTAAGGTTAGGGTTAGGATTAGGATTAGGATTAGGGTTAGGATTAGGGTTAGGTTTTGGATTAGGGTTAAGGTTAGGGTTAGGATTAAGGTTAAGGTTAAGGTTAAGGTTAGGGTTAGGTTTTGGATTAGGGTCATTCCCTGCGAGGGCAATTGTCGGAAATGTCACAGCCATCCCGGAAGCTATCCCCATGTGTGTGTGCGGCGAGTTATCACGATTACGATGGGTTGGCTAATGTGCTATCACTCACTCGAGCAGGCAAAGGTGCCCTTTGGGACATAGGTCGATAGAGCGTGCTCGTGGTGAAAATAGATTGCCCATTGAACTCTGGTTCTATTCCTGGAAATATTTTCCCTATTTCCTGGAATAATAATAATAAAGTTTTTGTTGTGTGAATCAAGTTTTTGTTTGATTGTTTTTGTCAAACTCTAATGGTTGATTTATTGGAAAAATCGAAAAGCAGACACTTAGGTAGGCTTATGGTTTACTAGCATATTTTCCAGGAAACGAACAAACCCACCCTTCACACTCGTGAAACTTACCGTCTTCCAGGCGTCAGTCCCGGGAATCCGTCCTTGTAGTTGGGGACCCGGAGGTCCAATTTCCGGAACAATAAAATACCCACCCTTCACACTCGTGAAACTTACCGTCTGCCAGGCGTCGGTCCCGGGAATCCGTCCTTGTAGTTGGGGACCCGGAGGTCCAATTTCCGGAACACGAATTTACCCACCCTTCACACTCGGGAAAGTCGACTTACCCACCATTCACTCTGAAAACACCCGCTCACTCAGGCAATGTTCGGGGGCATCTGCCTGAGGAGGGCATGCATCTCCCTCCATTTCCTGGAACCTGACCACTAGGAGACCTCGCTCACCATGCGAGCCTGTTCACCCACCGGGAGACCAGGCCCACCACGCGAGCCTGTTCACCCACCCTTAACATGGACGTCCGTTTTCGGGAAAGTCGACTTACCCACCATTCACTCTGAAAACACCCGCTCACTCAGGCAATGTTCGGGGGCATCTGCCTGAGGAGGGCATGCATCTCCCTCCATTTCCTGGAACCTGACCACTAGGAGACCTCGCTCACCATGCGAGCCTGTTCACCCACCGGGAGACCAGGCCCACCACGCGAGCCTGTTCACCCACCCTTAACATGGACGTCCGTTTTCGGGAAAGTCGACTTACCCACCATTCACTCTGAAAACACCCGCTCACTCAGGCAATGTTCGGGGGCATCTGCCTGAGGAGGGCATGCATCTCCCTCCATTTCCTGGAACCTGACCACTAGGAGACCTCGCTCACCATGCGAGCCTGTTCACCCACCGGGAGACCAGGCCCACCATGCGAGCCTGTTCACCCACCGGGAGACCAGGCCCACCATGCGAGCCTGTTCACCCACCGGGAGACCAGGCCCACCACGCGAGCCTGTTCACCCACCCTTAACATGGACGTCCGTTTTCGGGAAAGTCGACTTACCCACCATTCACTCTGAAAACACCCGCTCACTCAGGCAATGTTCGGGGGCATCTGCCTGAGGAGGGCATGCATCTCCCTCCATTTCCTGGAACCTGACCACTAGGAGACCTCGCTCACCATGCGAGCCTGTTCACCCACCGGGAGACCAGGCCCACCACGCGAGCCTGTTCACCCACCCTTAACATGGACGTCCGTTTTCGGGAAAGTCGACTTACCCACCATTCACCCTGAAAACACCCGCTCACTCAGGCAATGTTCGGGGGCATCTGCCTGAGGAGGGCATGCATCTCCCTCCATTTCCTGGAACCTGACCACTAGGAGACCTCGCTCACCATGCGAGCCTGTTCACGCACCGGGAGACCAGGCCCACCACGCGAGCCTGTTCACCCACCCTTAACATGGACGTCCGTTTTCGGGAAAGTCGACTTACCCACCATTCACTCTGAAAACACCCGCTCACTCAGGCAATGTTCGGGGGCATCTGCCTGAGGAGGGCATGCATCTCCCTCCATTTCCTGGAACCTGACCACTAGGAGACCTCGCTCACCATGCGAGCCTGTTCACCCACCGGGAGACCAGGCCCACCACGCGAGCCTGTTCACCCACCCTTAACATGGACGTCCGTTTTCGGGAAAGTCGACTTACCCACCATTCACTCTGAAAACACCCGCTCACTCAGGCAATGTTCGGGGGCATCTGCCTGAGGAGGGCATGCATCTCCCTCCATTTCCTGGAACCTGACCACTAGGAGACCTCGCTCACCATGCGAGCCTGTTCACCCACCGGGAGACCAGGCCCACCATGCGAGCCTGTTCACCCACCCTTAAGCACCACCCGCCCGGAATGATGTCCAAGCAGCCCGCGCTCCAAAAAGTTTGTGGTCCTGGTACACCGAATAATTCCATGAAACAGGCTTGGAAATCCTGGAATCTACGTTAGGGTACCGGGATCGCGAAGGAACCTTAACTTACCCGTCCCTGCCCGCTGGCTGGCGTCCTCTCTGGGCACGCGTCCTCGGTAGAGACAGCATGGAGGTCCCTTTTCTGGAAATTCGACTTACCCGTCCTTCTGTTCTGTCTTTTCCCCCAAGTCTGGCGTCTTTTCGGTTCCAAGAATCATACTTGAACTTCCTGGAATCAATCCAACCGTGGGGTACCAGTACCACCGAGCTCGATGGGGTTGCCATGGATACGGCGTTAGTTTACCCCCGTCGCCATGGATACGGCGCTAGTTTACCCCGTCGCCATGGATACGGCGCTATTTTTTCCCTGAAGTCAACGGGGCACGCCCCAGTGCCGGGAAAACGACATCCCTTTCTCTCGTAGAATTCCGATAACCCGGTCTGTTTGTCCCACAAATACAACATTAGCTTACCCGGAAATCAACGCCGTACCCCCGGTACCGGGAAAACCGCTTCCCTTTCTCTTGGAAATCTCCAACAACCGGTCATTTTTTCCATAAATACAACATCATCTTCCAGGAAATGAGCCCGGCACGGCCAGCACCGCCCCCTAGTGGCCGAAAACGGAAAAGAGAGACTAACACCTCTTTCTAACGGAACATGAGAAGGGTTAGGATTAAGTGTAGGGTTAGGGTTCTGGTTAGGTTTAGGGTTAAGTTTACCGGGTTAGGATTAGGATTAAGGTCATTCCCTGCGAGGGCAATTGTCGGAAATGTCACAGCCATCCCGGAAGCTATCCCCATGTGTGTGTGCGGCGAGTTGTCACGATTACGATGGGTTGGCTAATGTGCTATCACTCACTCTGTCACATTCCCACTAACTAACATTCCATCTACTAACAGAGCCTGGATTCAGGGTAAACTGAACCTTTTTCCCGGTCTCGGACGGTTGAGGGTAGGCAAGTGATCGAGGTGGCTCTGGATTCGTCTCGACGAGACCTTTCCGTAGATACCCAACATGAGGCCCGCGGACCCTCAGGGGCCGAGATTTTAACTCGAGAGCACCCGCGTTCCTGTTTGACTCGAGTGCAGCAGGCAAAAGTGCACTTTTGGACATAAGTCGAGAACGGTCGAGGGTAGGAAAGTGATCGAGGTGTTTCTGGATTCGTCTCAACGAGACCTTTCCGTAGATACCCAACATGAGGTCCGCGGACCTTCGGGGGCCGAGATATTAGCTCGAGAGCACCCGCCTTCTGGTTTGACTCTGGCGGAGGACGCAGGCAAAACTGTGCGCTTTTGGACATAACTCGAGAACGGTTAGGCTGAGGCAAGGGATCGAGGTGTCTCTGGATTCGTCTCGTCGAGACCTTTCCGTGGATACCCAACATGAGGTCCGCGGACCTTCAGGGGCCGAGATATTGACTCGAGAGCACCCGTTCCTGTTTTGACTCGAGTGGAGCAGGCAAAGGTGCCCTTTGGGACATAGGTCGATAGAGCGTGCTCGTGGTGAAAATAGATTGCCCATTGAACTCTGGTTCTATTCCTGGAAATATTTTCCCTATTTCCTGGAATAATAATAATAAAGTTTTTGTTGTGTGAATCAAGTTTTTGTTTGATTGTTTTTGTCAAACTCTAATGGTTGATTTATTGGAAAAATCGAAAAGCAGACACTTAGGTAGGCTTATGGTTTACTAGCATATTTTCCAGGAAACGAACAAACCCACCCTTCACACTCGTGAAACTTACCGTCTTCCAGGCGTCAGTCCCGGGAATCCGTCCTTGTAGTTGGGGACCCGGAGGTCCAATTTCCGGAACATTAAAATACGCACCCTTCACACTCGGGAAAGTCGACTTACCCACCATTCACCCTGAAAACACCCGCTCACTCAGGCAATGTTCGGGGGCATCTGCCTGAGGAGGGCATGCATCTCCCTCCATTTCCTGGAACCTGACCACTAGGAGACCTCGCTCACCATGCGAGCCTGTTCACCCACCGGGAGACCAGGCCCACCATGCGAGCCTGTTCACCCACCGGGAGACCAGGCCCACCACGCGAGCCTGTTCACCCACCCTTAACATGGACGTCCGTTTTCGGGAAAGTCGACTTACCCACCATTCACTCTGAAAACACCCGCTCACTCAGGCAATGTTCGGGGGCATCTGCCTGAGGAGGGCATGCATCTCCCTCCATTTCCTGGAACCTGACCACTAGGAGACCTCGCTCACCATGCGAGCCTGTTCACCCACCGGGAGACCAGGCCCACCACGCGAGCCTGTTCACCCACCCTTAACATGGACGTCCGTTTTCGGGAAAGTCGACTTACCCACCATTCACTCTGAAAACACCCGCTCACTCAGGCAATGTTCGGGGGCATCTGCCTGAGGAGGGCATGCATCTCCCTCCATTTCCTGGAACCTGACCACTAGGAGACCTCGCTCACCATGCGAGCCTGTTCACCCACCGGGAGACCAGGCCCACCATGCGAGCCTGTTCACCCACCGGGAGACCAGGCCCACCATGCGAGCCTGTTCACCCACCCTTAAGCACCACCCGCCCGGAATGATGTCCAAGCAGCCCGCGCTCCAAAAAGTTTGTGGTCCTGGTACACCGAATAATTCCATGAAACAGGCTTGGAAATCCTGGAATCTACGTTAGGGTACCGGGATCGCGAAGGAACCTTAACTTACCCGTCCCTGCCCGCTGGCTGGCGTCCTCTCTGGGCACGCGTCCTCGGTAGAGACAGCATGGAGGTCCCTTTTCTGGAAATTCGACTTACCCGTCCTTCTGTTCTGTCTTTTCCCCCAAGTCTGACGTCTTTTCGGTTCCAAGAATCATACTTGAACTTCCTGGAATCAATCCAACCGTGGGGTACCAGTACCACCGAGCTCGATGGGGTTGCCATGGATACGGCGTTAGTTTACCCCCGTCGCCATGGATACGGCGCTAGTTTACCCCGTCGCCATGGATACGGCGCTATTTTTTCCCTGAAGTCAACGGGGCACGCCCCAGTGCCGGGAAAACGACATCCCTTTCTCTCGTAGATGTCCGATAACCCGGTCTGTTTGTCCCACAAATACAACATTAGCTTACCCGGAAATCAACGCCGTACCCCCGGTACCGGGAAAACCGCTTCCCTTTCTCTTGGAAATCTCCAACAACCGGTCATTTTTTCCATAAATACAACATCATCTTCCAGGAAATGAGCCCGGCACGGCCAGCACCGCCCCCTAGTGGCCGAAAACGGAAAAGAGAGACTAACACCTCTTTCTAACGGAACATGAGAAGGGTTAGGATTAAGGTTAGGATTAGGGTTAGGATTAAGTGTAGGGTTAGGGTTCTGGTTAGGTTTAGGGTTAAGTTTACCGGGTTAGGATTAGGATTAAGGTTAGGGTTAGGATTAGGATTAGGATTAGGGTTAGGATTAGGGTTAGGATTAAGTGTAGGGTTAGGGTTCTGGTTAGGTTTAGGGTTAAGTTTACCGGGTTAGGATTAGGATTAAGGTTAGGGTTAGGATTAGGATTAGGATTAGGGTTAGGATTAGGGTTAGGATTAAGTGTAGGGTTAGGGTTCTGGTTAGGTTTAGGGTTAAGTTTACCGGGTTAGGATTAGGATTAAGGTTAGGGTTAGGATTAGGATTAGGATTAGGGTTAGGATTAGGGTTAGGATTAAGTGTAGGGTTAGGGTTCTGGTTAGGTTTAGGGTTAAGTTTACCGGGTTAGGATTAGGATTAAGGTTAGGGTTAGGATTAGGATTAGGATTAGGGTTAGGATTAGGGTTAGGTTTTGGATTAGGGTTAAGGTTAGGGTTAGGATTAAGGTTAAGGTTAAGGTTAAGGTTAGGGTTAGGTTTTGGATTAGGGTCATTCCCTGCGAGGGCAATTGTCGGAAATGTCACAGCCATCCCGGAAGCTATCCCCATGTGTGTGTGCGGCGAGTTATCACGATTACGATGGGTTGGCTAATGTGCTATCACTCACTCGAGCAGGCAAAGGTGCCCTTTGGGACATAGGTCGATAGAGCGTGCTCGTGGTGAAAATAGATTGCCCATTGAACTCTGGTTCTATTCCTGGAAATATTTTCCCTATTTCCTGGAATAATAATAATAAAGTTTTTGTTGTGTGAATCAAGTTTTTGTTTGATTGTTTTTGTCAAACTCTAATGGTTGATTTATTGGAAAAATCGAAAAGCAGACACTTAGGTAGGCTTATGGTTTACTAGCATATTTTCCAGGAAACGAACAAACCCACCCTTCACACTCGTGAAACTTACCGTCTTCCAGGCGTCAGTCCCGGGAATCCGTCCTTGTAGTTGGGGACCCGGAGGTCCAATTTCCGGAACATTAAAATACGCACCCTTCACACTCGGGAAAGTCGACTTACCCACCATTCACTCTGAAAACACCCGCTCACTCAGGCAATGTTCGGGGGCATCTGCCTGAGGAGGGCATGCATCTCCCTCCATTTCCTGGAACCTGACCACTAGGAGACCTCGCTCACCATGCGAGCCTGTTCACCCACCGGGAGACCAGGCCCACCACGCGAGCCTGTTCACCCACCCTTAACATGGACGTCCGTTTTCGGGAAAGTCGACTTACCCACCATTCACTCTGAAAACACCCGCTCACTCAGGCAATGTTCGGGGGCATCTGCCTGAGGAGGGCATGCATCTCCCTCCATTTCCTGGAACCTGACCACTAGGAGACCTCGCTCACCATGCGAGCCTGTTCACCCACCGGGAGACCAGGCCCACCATGCGAGCCTGTTCACCCACCGGGAGACCAGGCCCACCACGCGAGCCTGTTCACCCACCCTTAACATGGACGTCCGTTTTCGGGAAAGTCGACTTACCCACCATTCACTCTGAAAACACCCGCTCACTCAGGCAATGTTCGGGGGCATCTGCCTGAGGAGGGCATGCATCTCCCTCCATTTCCTGGAACCTGACCACTAGGAGACCTCGCTCACCATGCGAGCCTGTTCACCCACCGGGAGACCAGGCCCACCACGCGAGCCTGTTCACCCACCCTTAACATGGACGTCCGTTTTCGGGAAAGTCGACTTACCCACCATTCACTCTGAAAACACCCGCTCACTCAGGCAATGTTCGGGGGCATCTGCCTGAGGAGGGCATGCATCTCCCTCCATTTCCTGGAACCTGACCACTAGGAGACCTCGCTCACCATGCGAGCCTGTTCACCCACCGGGAGACCAGGCCCACCACGCGAGCCTGTTCACCCACCCTTAACATGGACGTCCGTTTTCGGGAAAGTCGACTTACCCACCATTCACTCTGAAAACACCCGCTCACTCAGGCAATGTTCGGGGGCATCTGCCTGAGGAGGGCATGCATCTCCCTCCATTTCCTGGAACCTGACCACTAGGAGACCTCGCTCACCATGCGAGCCTGTTCACCCACCGGGAGACCAGGCCCACCACGCGAGCCTGTTCACCCACCCTTAACATGGACGTCCGTTTTCGGGAAAGTCGACTTACCCACCATTCACTCTGAAAACACCCGCTCACTCAGGCAATGTTCGGGGGCATCTGCCTGAGGAGGGCATGCATCTCCCTCCATTTCCTGGAACCTGACCACTAGGAGACCTCGCTCACCATGCGAGCCTGTTCACCCACCGGGAGACCAGGCCCACCATGCGAGCCTGTTCACCCACCGGGAGACCAGGCCCACCATGCGAGCCTGTTCACCCACCGGGAGACCAGGCCCACCATGCGAGCCTGTTCACCCACCGGGAGACCAGGCCCACCACGCGAGCCTGTTCACCCACCCTTAACATGGACGTCCGTTTTCGGGAAAGTCGACTTACCCACCATTCACCCTGAAAACACCCGCTCACTCAGGCAATGTTCGGGGGCATCTGCCTGAGGAGGGCATGCATCTCCCTCCATTTCCTGGAACCTGACCACTAGGAGACCTCGCTCACCATGCGAGCCTGTTCACCCACCGGGAGACCAGGCCCACCACGCGAGCCTGTTCACCCACCCTTAACATGGACGTCCGTTTTCGGGAAAGTCGACTTACCCACCATTCACTCTGAAAACACCCGCTCACTCAGGCAATGTTCGGGGGCATCTGCCTGAGGAGGGCATGCATCTCCCTCCATTTCCTGGAACCTGACCACTAGGAGACCTCGCTCACCATGCGAGCCTGTTCACCCACCGGGAGACCAGGCCCACCACGCGAGCCTGTTCACCCACCCTTAACATGGACGTCCGTTTTCGGGAAAGTCGACTTACCCACCATTCACTCTGAAAACACCCGCTCACTCAGGCAATGTTCGGGGGCATCTGCCTGAGGAGGGCATGCATCTCCCTCCATTTCCTGGAACCTGACCACTAGGAGACCTCGCTCACCATGCGAGCCTGTTCACCCACCGGGAGACCAGGCCCACCATGCGAGCCTGTTCACCCACCGGGAGACCAGGCCCACCACGCGAGCCTGTTCACCCACCCTTAACATGGACGTCCGTTTTCGGGAAAGTCGACTTACCCACCATTCACTCTGAAAACACCCGCTCACTCAGGCAATGTTCGGGGGCATCTGCCTGAGGAGGGCATGCATCTCCCTCCATTTCCTGGAACCTGACCACTAGGAGACCTCGCTCACCATGCGAGCCTGTTCACCCACCGGGAGACCAGGCCCACCACGGGAGCCTGTTCACCCACCCTTAACATGGACGTCCGTTTTCGGGAAAGTCGACTTACCCACCATTCACTCTGAAAACACCCGCTCACTCAGGCAATGTTCGGGGGCATCTGCCTGAGGAGGGCATGCATCTCCCTCCATTTCCTGGAACCTGACCACTAGGAGACCTCGCTCACCATGCGAGCCTGTTCACCCACCGGGAGACCAGGCCCACCACGCGAGCCTGTTCACCCACCCTTAACATGGACGTCCGTTTTCGGGAAAGTCGACTTACCCACCATTCACTCTGAAAACACCCGCTCACTCAGGCAATGTTCGGGGGCATCTGCCTGAGGAGGGCATGCATCTCCCTCCATTTCCTGGAACCTGACCACTAGGAGACCTCGCTCACCATGCGAGCCTGTTCACCCACCGGGAGACCAGGCCCACCATGCGAGCCTGTTCACCCACCGGGAGACCAGGCCCACCACGCGAGCCTGTTCACCCACCCTTAACATGGACGTCCGTTTTCGGGAAAGTCGACTTACCCACCATTCACTCTGAAAACACCCGCTCACTCAGGCAATGTTCGGGGGCATCTGCCTGAGGAGGGCATGCATCTCCCTCCATTTCCTGGAACCTGACCACTAGGAGACCTCGCTCACCATGCGAGCCTGTTCACCCACCGGGAGACCAGGCCCACCACGCGAGCCTGTTCACCCACCCTTAACATGGACGTCCGTTTTCGGGAAAGTCGACTTACCCACCATTCACTCTGAAAACACCCGCTCACTCAGGCAATGTTCGGGGGCATCTGCCTGAGGAGGGCATGCATCTCCCTCCATTTCCTGGAACCTGACCACTAGGAGACCTCGCTCACCATGCGAGCCTGTTCACCCACCGGGAGACCAGGCCCACCACGCGAGCCTGTTCACCCACCCTTAACATGGACGTCCGTTTTCGGGAAAGTCGACTTACCCACCATTCACTCTGAAAACACCCGCTCACTCAGGCAATGTTCGGGGGCATCTGCCTGAGGAGGGCATGCATCTCCCTCCATTTCCTGGAACCTGACCACTAGGAGACCTCGCTCACCATGCGAGCCTGTTCACCCACCGGGAGACCAGGCCCACCACGCGAGCCTGTTCACCCACCCTTAACATGGACGTCCGTTTTCGGGAAAGTCGACTTACCCACCATTCACTCTGAAAACACCCGCTCACTCAGGCAATGTTCGGGGGCATCTGCCTGAGGAGGGCATGCATCTCCCTCCATTTCCTGGAACCTGACCACTAGGAGACCTCGCTCACCATGCGAGCCTGTTCACCCACCGGGAGACCAGGCCCACCACGCGAGCCTGTTCACCCACCCTTAACATGGACGTCCGTTTTCGGGAAAGTCGACTTACCCACCATTCACTCTGAAAACACCCGCTCACTCAGGCAATGTTCGGGGGCATCTGCCTGAGGAGGGCATGCATCTCCCTCCATTTCCTGGAACCTGACCACTAGGAGACCTCGCTCACCATGCGAGCCTGTTCACCCACCGGGAGACCAGGCCCACCACGCGAGCCTGTTCACCCACCCTTAACATGGACGTCCGTTTTCGGGAAAGTCGACTTACCCACCATTCACTCTGAAAACACCCGCTCACTCAGGCAATGTTCGGGGGCATCTGCCTGAGGAGGGCATGCATCTCCCTCCATTTCCTGGAACCTGACCACTAGGAGACCTCGCTCACCATGCGAGCCTGTTCACCCACCGGGAGACCAGGCCCACCACGCGAGCCTGTTCACCCACCCTTAACATGGACGTCCGTTTTCGGGAAAGTCGACTTACCCACCATTCACTCTGAAAACACCCGCTCACTCAGGCAATGTTCGGGGGCATCTGCCTGAGGAGGGCATGCATCTCCCTCCATTTCCTGGAACCTGACCACTAGGAGACCTCGCTCACCATGCGAGCCTGTTCACCCACCGGGAGACCAGGCCCACCACGCGAGCCTGTTCACCCACCCTTAACATGGACGTCCGTTTTCGGGAAAGTCGACTTACCCACCATTCACTCTGAAAACACCCGCTCACTCAGGCAATGTTCGGGGGCATCTGCCTGAGGAGGGCATGCATCTCCCTCCATTTCCTGGAACCTGACCACTAGGAGACCTCGCTCACCATGCGAGCCTGTTCACCCACCGGGAGACCAGGCCCACCACGCGAGCCTGTTCACCCACCCTTAACATGGACGTCCGTTTTCGGGAAAGTCGACTTACCCACCATTCACTCTGAAAACACCCGCTCACTCAGGCAATGTTCGGGGGCATCTGCCTGAGGAGGGCATGCATCTCCCTCCATTTCCTGGAACCTGACCACTAGGAGACCTCGCTCACCATGCGAGCCTGTTCACCCACCGGGAGACCAGGCCCACCACGCGAGCCTGTTCACCCACCCTTAACATGGACGTCCGTTTTCGGGAAAGTCGACTTACCCACCATTCACTCTGAAAACACCCGCTCACTCAGGCAATGTTCGGGGGCATCTGCCTGAGGAGGGCATGCATCTCCCTCCATTTCCTGGAACCTGACCACTAGGAGACCTCGCTCACCATGCGAGCCTGTTCACCCACCGGGAGACCAGGCCCACCACGCGAGCCTGTTCACCCACCCTTAACATGGACGTCCGTTTTCGGGAAAGTCGACTTACCCACCATTCACTCTGAAAACACCCGCTCACTCAGGCAATGTTCGGGGGCATCTGCCTGAGGAGGGCATGCATCTCCCTCCATTTCCTGGAACCTGACCACTAGGAGACCTCGCTCACCATGCGAGCCTGTTCACCCACCGGGAGACCAGGCCCACCACGCGAGCCTGTTCACCCACCCTTAACATGGACGTCCGTTTTCGGGAAAGTCGACTTACCCACCATTCACTCTGAAAACACCCGCTCACTCAGGCAATGTTCGGGGGCATCTGCCTGAGGAGGGCATGCATCTCCCTCCATTTCCTGGAACCTGACCACTAGGAGACCTCGCTCACCATGCGAGCCTGTTCACCCACCGGGAGACCAGGCCCACCACGCGAGCCTGTTCACCCACCCTTAACATGGACGTCCGTTTTCGGGAAAGTCGACTTACCCACCATTCACTCTGAAAACACCCGCTCACTCAGGCAATGTTCGGGGGCATCTGCCTGAGGAGGGCATGCATCTCCCTCCATTTCCTGGAACCTGACCACTAGGAGACCTCGCTCACCATGCGAGCCTGTTCACCCACCGGGAGACCAGGCCCACCACGCGAGCCTGTTCACCCACCCTTAACATGGACGTCCGTTTTCGGGAAAGTCGACTTACCCACCATTCACTCTGAAAACACCCGCTCACTCAGGCAATGTTCGGGGGCATCTGCCTGAGGAGGGCATGCATCTCCCTCCATTTCCTGGAACCTGACCACTAGGAGACCTCGCTCACCATGCGAGCCTGTTCACCCACCGGGAGACCAGGCCCACCATGCGAGCCTGTTCACCCACCGGGAGACCAGGCCCACCATGCGAGCCTGTTCACCCACCCTTAAGCACCACCCGCCCGGAATGATGTCCAAGCAGCCCGCGCTCCAAAAAGTTTGTGGTCCTGGTACACCGAATAATTCCATGAAACAGGCTTGGAAATCCTGGAATCTACGTTAGGGTACCGGGATCGCCAAGGAACCTTAACTTACCCGTCCCTGCCCGCTGGCTGGCGTCCTCTCTGGGCACGCGTCCTCGGTAGAGACAGCATGGAGGTCCCTTTTCTGGAAATTCGACTTACCCGTCCTTCTGTTCTGTCTTTTCCCCCAAGTCTGGCGTCTTTTCGGTTCCAAGAATCATACTTGAACTTCCTGGAATCAATCCAACCGTGGGGTACCAGTACCACCGAGCTCGATGGGGTTGCCATGGATACGGCGTTAGTTTACCCCCGTCGCCATGGATACGGCGCTAGTTTACCCCGTCGCCATGGATACGGCGCTATTTTTTCCCTGAAGTCAACGGGGCACGCCCCAGTGCCGGGAAAACGACATCCCTTTCTCTCGTAGAATTCCGATAACCCGGTCTGTTTGTCCCACAAATACAACATTAGCTTACCCGGAAATCAACGCCGTACCCCCGGTACCGGGAAAACCGCTTCCCTTTCTCTTGGAAATCTCCAACAACCGGTCATTTTTTCCATAAATACAACATCATCTTCCAGGAAATGAGCCCGGCACGGCCAGCACCGCCCCCTAGTGGCCGAAAACGGAAAAGAGAGACTAACACCTCTTTCTAACGGAACATGAGAAGGGTTAGGATTAAGGTTAGGATTAGGGTTAGGATTAAGTGTAGGGTTAGGGTTCTGGTTAGGTTTAGGGTTAAGTTTACCGGGTTAGGATTAGGATTAAGGTTAGGGTTAGGATTAGGATTAGGATTAGGGTTAGGATTAGGGTTAGGTTTTGGATTAGGGTTAAGGTTAGGGTTAGGATTAAGGTTAAGGTTAAGGTTAAGGTTAGGGTTAGGTTTTGGATTAGGGTCATTCCCTGCGAGGGCAATTGTCGGAAATGTCACAGCCATCCCGGAAGCTATCCCCATGTGTGTGTGCGGCGAGTTATCACGATTACGATGGGTTGGCTAATGTGCTATCACTCACTCGAGCAGGCAAAGGTGCCCTTTGGGACATAGGTCGATAGAGCGTGCTCGTGGTGAAAATAGATTGCCCATTGAACTCTGGTTCTATTCCTGGAAATATTTTCCCTATTTCCTGGAATAATAATAATAAAGTTTTTGTTGTGTGAATCAAGTTTTTGTTTGATTGTTTTTGTCAAACTCTAATGGTTGATTTATTGGAAAAATCGAAAAGCAGACACTTAGGTAGGCTTATGGTTTACTAGCATATTTTCCAGGAAACGAACAAACCCACCCTTCACACTCGTGAAACTTACCGTCTTCCAGGCGTCAGTCCCGGGAATCCGTCTTTGTAGTTGGGGACCCGGAGGTCCAATTTCCGGAACATCAAAATACCCACCCTTCACACTCGGGAAAGTCGACTTACCCACCATTCACTCTGAAAACACCCGCTCACTCAGGCAATGTTCGGGGGCATCTGCCTGAGGAGGGCATGCATCTCCCTCCATTTCCTGGAACCTGACCACTAGGAGACCTCGCTCACCATGCGAGCCTGTTCACCCACCGGGAGACCAGGCCCACCATGCGAGCCTGTTCACCCACCGGGAGACCAGGCCCACCATGCGAGCCTGTTCACCCACCCTTAACATGGACGTCCGTTTTCGGGAAAGTCGACTTACCCACCATTCACTCTGAAAACACCCGCTCACTCAGGCAATGTTCGGGGGCATCTGCCTGAGGAGGGCATGCATCTCCCTCCATTTCCTGGAACCTGACCACTAGGAGACCTCGCTCACCATGCGAGCCTGTTCACCCACCGGGAGACCAGGCCCACCACGCGAGCCTGTTCACCCACCCTTAACATGGACGTCCGTTTTCGGGAAAGTCGACTTACCCACCATTCACTCTGAAAACACCCGCTCACTCAGGCAATGTTCGGGGGCATCTGCCTGAGGAGGGCATGCATCTCCCTCCATTTCCTGGAACCTGACCACTAGGAGACCTCGCTCACCATGCGAGCCTGTTCACCCACCGGGAGACCAGGCCCACCACGCGAGCCTGTTCACCCACCCTTAACATGGACGTCCGTTTTCGGGAAAGTCGACTTACCCACCATTCACTCTGAAAACACCCGCTCACTCAGGCAATGTTCGGGGGCATCTGCCTGAGGAGGGCATGCATCTCCCTCCATTTCCTGGAACCTGACCACTAGGAGACCTCGCTCACCATGCGAGCCTGTTCACCCACCGGGAGACCAGGCCCACCACGCGAGCCTGTTCACCCACCCTTAACATGGACGTCCGTTTTCGGGAAAGTCGACTTACCCACCATTCACTCTGAAAACACCCGCTCACTCAGGCAATGTTCGGGGGCATCTGCCTGAGGAGGGCATGCATCTCCCTCCATTTCCTGGAACCTGACCACTAGGAGACCTCGCTCACCATGCGAGCCTGTTCACCCACCGGGAGACCAGGCCCACCACGCGAGCCTGTTCACCCACCCTTAACATGGACGTCCGTTTTCGGGAAAGTCGACTTACCCACCATTCACTCTGAAAACACCCGCTCACTCAGGCAATGTTCGGGGGCATCTGCCTGAGGAGGGCATGCATCTCCCTCCATTTCCTGGAACCTGACCACTAGGAGACCTCGCTCACCATGCGAGCCTGTTCACCCACCGGGAGACCAGGCCCACCACGCGAGCCTGTTCACCCACCCTTAACATGGACGTCCGTTTTCGGGAAAGTCGACTTACCCACCATTCACTCTGAAAACACCCGCTCACTCAGGCAATGTTCGGGGGCATCTGCCTGAGGAGGGCATGCATCTCCCTCCATTTCCTGGAACCTGACCACTAGGAGACCTCGCTCACCATGCGAGCCTGTTCACCCACCGGGAGACCAGGCCCACCATGCGAGCCTGTTCACCCACCGGGAGACCAGGCCCACCATGCGAGCCTGTTCACCCACCGGGAGACCAGGCCCACCATGCGAGCCTGTTCACCCACCGGGAGACCAGGCCCACCACGCGAGCCTGTTCACCCACCCTTAACATGGACGTCCGTTTTCGGGAAAGTCGACTTACCCACCATTCACCCTGAAAACACCCGCTCACTCAGGCAATGTTCGGGGGCATCTGCCTGAGGAGGGCATGCATCTCCCTCCATTTCCTGGAACCTGACCACTAGGAGACCTCGCTCACCATGCGAGCCTGTTCACCCACCGGGAGACCAGGCCCACCACGCGAGCCTGTTCACCCACCCTTAACATGGACGTCCGTTTTCGGGAAAGTCGACTTACCCACCATTCACTCTGAAAACACCCGCTCACTCAGGCAATGTTCGGGGGCATCTGCCTGAGGAGGGCATGCATCTCCCTCCATTTCCTGGAACCTGACCACTAGGAGACCTCGCTCACCATGCGAGCCTGTTCACCCACCGGGAGACCAGGCCCACCACGCGAGCCTGTTCACCCACCCTTAACATGGACGTCCGTTTTCGGGAAAGTCGACTTACCCACCATTCACTCTGAAAACACCCGCTCACTCAGGCAATGTTCGGGGGCATCTGCCTGAGGAGGGCATGCATCTCCCTCCATTTCCTGGAACCTGACCACTAGGAGACCTCGCTCACCATGCGAGCCTGTTCACCCACCGGGAGACCAGGCCCACCACGCGAGCCTGTTCACCCACCCTTAACATGGACGTCCGTTTTCGGGAAAGTCGACTTACCCACCATTCACTCTGAAAACACCCGCTCACTCAGGCAATGTTCGGGGGCATCTGCCTGAGGAGGGCATGCATCTCCCTCCATTTCCTGGAACCTGACCACTAGGAGACCTCGCTCACCATGCGAGCCTGTTCACCCACCGGGAGACCAGGCCCACCACGCGAGCCTGTTCACCCACCCTTAACATGGACGTCCGTTTTCGGGAAAGTCGACTTACCCACCATTCACTCTGAAAACACCCGCTCACTCAGGCAATGTTCGGGGGCATCTGCCTGAGGAGGGCATGCATCTCCCTCCATTTCCTGGAACCTGACCACTAGGAGACCTCGCTCACCATGCGAGCCTGTTCACCCACCGGGAGACCAGGCCCACCACGCGAGCCTGTTCACCCACCCTTAACATGGACGTCCGTTTTCGGGAAAGTCGACTTACCCACCATTCACTCTGAAAACACCCGCTCACTCAGGCAATGTTCGGGGGCATCTGCCTGAGGAGGGCATGCATCTCCCTCCATTTCCTGGAACCTGACCACTAGGAGACCTCGCTCACCATGCGAGCCTGTTCACCCACCGGGAGACCAGGCCCACCACGCGAGCCTGTTCACCCACCCTTAACATGGACGTCCGTTTTCGGGAAAGTCGACTTACCCACCATTCACTCTGAAAACACCCGCTCACTCAGGCAATGTTCGGGGGCATCTGCCTGAGGAGGGCATGCATCTCCCTCCATTTCCTGGAACCTGACCACTAGGAGACCTCGCTCACCATGCGAGCCTGTTCACCCACCGGGAGACCAGGCCCACCATGCGAGCCTGTTCACCCACCGGGAGACCAGGCCCACCATGCGAGCCTGTTCACCCACCGGGAGACCAGGCCCACCATGCGAGCCTGTTCACCCACCGGGAGACCAGGCCCACCACGCGAGCCTGTTCACCCACCCTTAACATGGACGTCCGTTTTCGGGAAAGTCGACTTACCCACCATTCACCCTGAAAACACCCGCTCACTCAGGCAATGTTCGGGGGCATCTGCCTGAGGAGGGCATGCATCTCCCTCCATTTCCTGGAACCTGACCACTAGGAGACCTCGCTCACCATGCGAGCCTGTTCACCCACCGGGAGACCAGGCCCACCACGCGAGCCTGTTCACCCACCCTTAACATGGACGTCCGTTTTCGGGAAAGTCGACTTACCCACCATTCACCCTGAAAACACCCGCTCACTCAGGCAATGTTCGGGGGCATCTGCCTGAGGAGGGCATGCATCTCCCTCCATTTCCTGGAACCTGACCACTAGGAGACCTCGCTCACCATGCGAGCCTGTTCACCCACCGGGAGACCAGGCCCACCACGCGAGCCTGTTCACCCACCCTTAACATGGACGTCCGTTTTCGGGAAAGTCGACTTACCCACCATTCACCCTGAAAACACCCGCTCACTCAGGCAATGTTCGGGGGCATCTGCCTGAGGAGGGCATGCATCTCCCTCCATTTCCTGGAACCTGACCACTAGGAGACCTCGCTCACCATGCGAGCCTGTTCACCCACCGGGAGACCAGGCCCACCATGCGAGCCTGTTCACCCACCGGGAGACCAGGCCCACCATGCGAGCCTGTTCACCCACCGGGAGACCAGGCCCACCATGCGAGCCTGTTCACCCACCCTTAAGCACCACCCGCCCGGAATGATGTCCAAGCAGCCCGCGCTCCAAAAAGTTTGTGGTCCTGGTACACCGAATAATTCCATGAAACAGGCTTGGAAATCCTGGAATCTACGTTAGGGTACCGGGATCGCCAAGGAACCTTAACTTACCCGTCCCTGCCCGCTGGCTGGCGTCCTCTCTGGGCACGCGTCCTCGGTAGAGACAGCATGGAGGTCCCTTTTCTGGAAATTCGACTTACCCGTCCTTCTGTTCTGTCTTTTCCCCCAAGTCTGGCGTCTTTTCGGGGCACGCCTCGTCGGTAGAGACAGCATGGAGGTCCCTTTTCTGGAAAGTCGACTTACCCGTCCTTCTCTCCTGTCTTCTGCCCGCTGTCTGGCGTCTTTTCGGGGCATCTGCCTGAGGAGGGCATGCATCTCCCTCCATTTCCTGGAACCTGACCACTAGGAGACCTCGCTCACCATGCGAGCCTGTTCACCCACCAATTCCTTCGTTCTGGTACAACGAAGAATTCCAAGAATCATACGTTGAGGGTGCGGGGGGGTTATGGTTAGGGTTAACCCTAACCACGGCGGATCATGGTTAACGTTAACGTAACCCGCGCCCTTGGTGCAGACGGCATGGTGGTTCATTTCCTGGAACCTGACCACTAGGAGAACTCGCTCACCATGCGAGCCTGTTCACCCGCCCTTAAAGCCCCTCCCCCCGCTTTGTTTCCAAGCAGGTTCTGGTACAACGAAGAATTCCAAGAATCATACGTGGAGGGTGCGGGGGGTTATGGTTAGTGTTAACCCTAACCACGGCGGGTTATGGTTAACGTTAACGTAACCCGCGCCCTTGGTGCAGACGGCATGGAGGTTCATTTCCTGGAACCTGACCACTAGGAGACCTCGCTCACCATGCGAGCCTGTTCACCCACCGGGAGACCAGGCCCACCACGCGAGCCTGTTCACCCACCCTTAACATGGACGTCCGTTTTCGGGAAAGTCGACTTACCCACCATTCACTCTGAAAACACCCGCTCACTCAGGCAATGTTCGGGGGCATCTGCCTGAGGAGGGCATGCATCTCCCTCCATTTCCTGGAACCTGACCACTAGGAGACCTCGCTCACCATGCGAGCCTGTTCACCCACCGGGAGACCAGGCCCACCACGCGAGCCTGTTCACCCACCCTTAACATGGACGTCCGTTTTCGGGAAAGTCGACTTACCCACCATTCACTCTGAAAACACCCGCTCACTCAGGCAATGTTCGGGGGCATCTGCCTGAGGAGGGCATGCATCTCCCTCCATTTCCTGGAACCTGACCACTAGGAGACCTCGCTCACCATGCGAGCCTGTTCACCCACCGGGAGACCAGGCCCACCATGCGAGCCTGTTCACCCACCGGGAGACCAGGCCCACCATGCGAGCCTGTTCACCCACCGGGAGACCAGGCCCACCATGCGAGCCTGTTCACCCACCGGGAGACCAGGCCCACCACGCGAGCCTGTTCACCCACCCTTAACATGGACGTCCGTTTTCGGGAAAGTCGACTTACCCACCATTCACCCTGAAAACACCCGCTCACTCAGGCAATGTTCGGGGGCATCTGCCTGAGGAGGGCATGCATCTCCCTCCATTTCCTGGAACCTGACCACTAGGAGACCTCGCTCACCATGCGAGCCTGTTCACCCACCGGGAGACCAGGCCCACCACGCGAGCCTGTTCACCCACCCTTAACATGGACGTCCGTTTTCGGGAAAGTCGACTTACCCACCATTCACTCTGAAAACACCCGCTCACTCAGGCAATGTTCGGGGGCATCTGCCTGAGGAGGGCATGCATCTCCCTCCATTTCCTGGAACCTGACCACTAGGAGACCTCGCTCACCATGCGAGCCTGTTCACCCACCGGGAGACCAGGCCCACCACGCGAGCCTGTTCACCCACCCTTAACATGGACGTCCGTTTTCGGGAAAGTCGACTTACCCACCATTCACTCTGAAAACACCCGCTCACTCAGGCAATGTTCGGGGGCATCTGCCTGAGGAGGGCATGCATCTCCCTCCATTTCCTGGAACCTGACCACTAGGAGACCTCGCTCACCATGCGAGCCTGTTCACCCACCGGGAGACCAGGCCCACCATGCGAGCCTGTTCACCCACCGGGAGACCAGGCCCACCACGCGAGCCTGTTCACCCACCCTTAACATGGACGTCCGTTTTCGGGAAAGTCGACTTACCCACCATTCACTCTGAAAACACCCGCTCACTCAGGCAATGTTCGGGGGCATCTGCCTGAGGAGGGCATGCATCTCCCTCCATTTCCTGGAACCTGACCACTAGGAGACCTCGCTCACCATGCGAGCCTGTTCACCCACCGGGAGACCAGGCCCACCACGCGAGCCTGTTCACCCACCCTTAACATGGACGTCCGTTTTCGGGAAAGTCGACTTACCCACCATTCACTCTGAAAACACCCGCTCACTCAGGCAATGTTCGGGGGCATCTGCCTGAGGAGGGCATGCATCTCCCTCCATTTCCTGGAACCTGACCACTAGGAGACCTCGCTCACCATGCGAGCCTGTTCACCCACCGGGAGACCAGGCCCACCACGCGAGCCTGTTCACCCACCCTTAACATGGACGTCCGTTTTCGGGAAAGTCGACTTACCCACCATTCACTCTGAAAACACCCGCTCACTCAGGCAATGTTCGGGGGCATCTGCCTGAGGAGGGCATGCATCTCCCTCCATTTCCTGGAACCTGACCACTAGGAGACCTCGCTCACCATGCGAGCCTGTTCACCCACCGGGAGACCAGGCCCACCATGCGAGCCTGTTCACCCACCGGGAGACCAGGCCCACCACGCGAGCCTGTTCACCCACCCTTAACATGGACGTCCGTTTTCGGGAAAGTCGACTTACCCACCATTCACTCTGAAAACACCCGCTCACTCAGGCAATGTTCGGGGGCATCTGCCTGAGGAGGGCATGCATCTCCCTCCATTTCCTGGAACCTGACCACTAGGAGACCTCGCTCACCATGCGAGCCTGTTCACCCACCGGGAGACCAGGCCCACCACGCGAGCCTGTTCACCCACCCTTAACATGGACGTCCGTTTTCGGGAAAGTCGACTTACCCACCATTCACTCTGAAAACACCCGCTCACTCAGGCAATGTTCGGGGGCATCTGCCTGAGGAGGGCATGCATCTCCCTCCATTTCCTGGAACCTGACCACTAGGAGACCTCGCTCACCATGCGAGCCTGTTCACCCACCGGGAGACCAGGCCCACCACGCGAGCCTGTTCACCCACCCTTAACATGGACGTCCGTTTTCGGGAAAGTCGACTTACCCACCATTCACTCTGAAAACACCCGCTCACTCAGGCAATGTTCGGGGGCATCTGCCTGAGGAGGGCATGCATCTCCCTCCATTTCCTGGAACCTGACCACTAGGAGACCTCGCTCACCATGCGAGCCTGTTCACCCACCGGGAGACCAGGCCCACCACGCGAGCCTGTTCACCCACCCTTAACATGGACGTCCGTTTTCGGGAAAGTCGACTTACCCACCATTCACTCTGAAAACACCCGCTCACTCAGGCAATGTTCGGGGGCATCTGCCTGAGGAGGGCATGCATCTCCCTCCATTTCCTGGAACCTGACCACTAGGAGACCTCGCTCACCTGGCGAGCCTGTTCACCCACCGGGAGACCAGGCCCACCACGCGAGCCTGTTCACCCACCCTTAACATGGACGTCCGTTTTCGGGAAAGTCGACTTACCCACCATTCACTCTGAAAACACCCGCTCACTCAGGCAATGTTCGGGGGCATCTGCCTGAGGAGGGCATGCATCTCCCTCCATTTCCTGGAACCTGACCACTAGGAGACCTCGCTCACCATGCGAGCCTGTTCACCCACCGGGAGACCAGGCCCACCACGCGAGCCTGTTCACCCACCTTAACATGGACGTCCGTTTCGGAAAGTCGACTTACCCACCATTCACTCTGAAAACACCCGCTCACTCAGGCAATGTTCGGGGGGCATCTGCCTGAGGAGGGCATGCATCTCCCTCCATTTCCTGGAACCTGACCACTAGGAGACCTCGCTCACCATGCGAGCCTGTTCACCCACCGGGAGACCAGGCCCACCACGCGAGCCTGTTCACCCACCCTTAACATGGACGTCCGTTTTCGGGAAAGTCGACTTACCCACCATTCACTCTGAAAACACCCGCTCACTCAGGCAATGTTCGGGGGCATCTGCCTGAGGAGGGCATGCATCTCCCTCCATTTCCTGGAACCTGACCACTAGGAGACCTCGCTCACCATGCGAGCCTGTTCACCCACCGGGAGACCAGGCCCACCACGCGAGCCTGTTCACCCACCCTTAACATGGACGTCCGTTTTCGGGAAAGTCGACTTACCCACCATTCACTCTGAAAACACCCGCTCACTCAGGCAATGTTCGGGGGGCATCTGCCTGAGGAGGGCATGCATCTCCCTCCATTTCCTGGAACCTGACCACTAGGAGACCTCGCTCACCATGCGAGCCTGTTCACCCACCGGGAGACCAGGCCCACCACGCGAGCCTGTTCACCCACCCTTAACATGGACGTCCGTTTTCGGGAAAGTCGACTTACCCACCATTCACTCTGAAAACACCCGCTCACTCAGGCAATGTTCGGGGGCATCTGCCTGAGGAGGGCATGCATCTCCCTCCATTTCCTGGAACCTGACCACTAGGAGACCTCGCTCACCATGCGAGCCTGTTCACCCACCGGGAGACCAGGCCCACCATGCGAGCCTGTTCACCCACCGGGAGACAGGCCCACCATGCGAGCCTGTTCACCCACCGGAGACCAGGCCCACCATGCGAGCCTGTTCACCCACCGGGAGACCAGGCCCACCACGCGAGCCTGTTCACCCACCCTTAACATGGACGTCCGTTTTCGGAAAGTCGACTTACCCACCATTCACTCTGAAAACACCCCGCTCACTCAGGCAATGTTCGGGGCATCTGCCTGAGGAGGGCATGCATCTCCCTCCATTTCCTGAACCTGACCACTAGGAGACCTCGCTCACCATGCGAGCCTGTTCACCCACCGGGAGACCAGGCCCACCACGCGAGCCTGTTCACCCACCCTTAACATGGACGTCCGTTTTCGGGAAAGTCGACTTACCCACCATTCACTCTGAAAACACCCGCTCACTCAGGCAATGTTCGGGGCATCTGCCTGAGGAGGGCATGCATCTCCCTCCATTTCCTGGAACCTGACCACTAGGAGACCTCGCTCACCATGCGAGCCTGTTCACCCACCGGAGACCAGGCCCACCACGCGAGCCTGTTCACCCACCCTTAACATGGACGTCCGTTTCGGGAAAGTCGACTTACCCACCATTCACTCTGAAAACACCCGCTCACTCAGGCAATGTTCGGGGGCATCTGCCTGAGGAGGGCATGCATCTCCCTCCATTTCCTGGAACCTGACCACTAGGAGACCTCGCTCACCATGCGAGCCTGTTCACCCACCGGGAGACCAGGCCCACCACGCGAGCCTGTTCACCCACCCTTAACATGGACGTCCGTTTTCGGGAAAGTCGACTTACCCACCATTCACTCTGAAAACACCCGCTCACTCAGGCAATGTTCGGGGGCATCTGCCTGAGGAGGGCATGCATCTCCCTCCATTTCCTGGAACCTGACCACTAGGAGACCTCGCTCACCATGCGAGCCTGTTCACCCACCGGGAGACCAGGCCCACCACGCGAGCCTGTTCACCCACCCTTAACATGGACGTCCGTTTTCGGGAAAGTCGACTTACCCACCATTCACTCTGAAAACACCCGCTCACTCAGGCAATGTTCGGGGGCATCTGCCTGAGGAGGGCATGCATCTCCCTCCATTTCCTGGAACCTGACCACTAGGAGACCTCGCTCACCATGCGAGCCTGTTCACCCACCGGGAGACCAGGCCCACCACGCGAGCCTGTTCACCCACCCTTAACATGGACGTCCGTTTTCGGGAAAGTCGACTTACCCACCATTCACTCTGAAAACACCCGCTCACTCAGGCAATGTTCGGGGGCATCTGCCTGAGGAGGGCATGCATCTCCCTCCATTTCCTGGAACCTGACCACTAGGAGACCTCGCTCACCATGCGAGCCTGTTCACCCACCGGGAGACCAGGCCCACCACGCGAGCCTGTTCACCCACCCTTAACATGGACGTCCGTTTTCGGGAAAGTCGACTTACCCACCATTCACTCTGAAAACACCCGCTCACTCAGGCAATGTTCGGGGGCATCTGCCTGAGGAGGGCATGCATCTCCCTCCATTTCCTGGAACCTGACCACTAGGAGACCTCGCTCACCATGCGAGCCTGTTCACCCACCGGGAGACCAGGCCCACCACGCGAGCCTGTTCACCCACCCTTAACATGGACGTCCGTTTTCGGGAAAGTCGACTTACCCACCATTCACTCTGAAAACACCCGCTCACTCAGGCAATGTTCGGGGGCATCTGCCTGAGGAGGGCATGCATCTCCCTCCATTTCCTGGAACCTGACCACTAGGAGACCTCGCTCACCATGCGAGCCTGTTCACCCACCGGGAGACCAGGCCCACCACGCGAGCCTGTTCACCCACCCTTAACATGGACGTCCGTTTTCGGGAAAGTCGACTTACCCACCATTCACTCTGAAAACACCCGCTCACTCAGGCAATGTTCGGGGGCATCTGCCTGAGGAGGGCATGCATCTCCCTCCATTTCCTGGAACCTGACCACTAGGAGACCTCGCTCACCATGCGAGCCTGTTCACCCACCGGGAGACCAGGCCCACCATGCGAGCCTGTTCACCCACCCTTAAGCACCACCCGCCCGGAATGATGTCCAAGCAGCCCGCGCTCCAAAAAGTTTGTGGTCCTGGTACACCGAATAATTCCATGAAACAGGCTTGGAAATCCTGGAATCTACGTTAGGGTACCGGGATCGCGAAGGAACCTTAACTTACCCGTCCCTGCCCGCTGGCTGGCGTCCTCTCTGGGCACGCGTCCTCGGTAGAGACAGCATGGAGGTCCCTTTTCTGGAAATTCGACTTACCCGTCCTTCTGTTCTGTCTTTTCCCCCAAGTCTGGCGTCTTTTCGGTTCCAAGAATCATACTTGAACTTCCTGGAATCAATCCAACCGTGGGGTACCAGTACCACCGAGCTCGATGGGGTTGCCATGGATACGGCGTTAGTTTACCCCCGTCGCCATGGATACGGCGCTAGTTTACCCCGTCGCCATGGATACGGCGCTATTTTTTCCCTGAAGTCAACGGGGCACGCCCCAGTGCCGGGAAAACGACATCCCTTTCTCTCGTAGAATTCCGATAACCCGGTCTGTTTGTCCCACAAATACAACATTAGCTTACCCGGAAATCAACGCCGTACCCCCGGTACCGGGAAAACCGCTTCCCTTTCTCTTGGAAATCTCCAACAACCGGTCATTTTTTCCATAAATACAACATCATCTTCCAGGAAATGAGCCCGGCACGGCCAGCACCGCCCCCTAGTGGCCGAAAACGGAAAAGAGAGACTAACACCTCTTTCTAACGGAACATGAGAAGGGTTAGGATTAAGTGTAGGGTTAGGGTTCTGGTTAGGTTTAGGGTTAAGTTTACCGGGTTAGGATTAGGATTAAGGTCATTCCCTGCGAGGGCAATTGTCGGAAATGTCACAGCCATCCCGGAAGCTATCCCCATGTGTGTGTGCGGCGAGTTGTCACGATTACGATGGGTTGGCTAATGTGCTATCACTCACTCTGTCACATTCCCACTAACTAACATTCCATCTACTAACAGAGCCTGGATTCAGGGTAAACTGAACCTTTTTCCCGGTCTCGGACGGTTGAGGGTAGGCAAGTGATCGAGGTGGCTCTGGATTCGTCTCGACGAGACCTTTCCGTAGATACCCAACATGAGGCCCGCGGACCCTCAGGGGCCGAGATTTTAACTCGAGAGCACCCGCGTTCCTGTTTGACTCGAGTGCAGCAGGCAAAAGTGCACTTTTGGACATAAGTCGAGAACGGTCGAGGGTAGGAAAGTGATCGAGGTGTTTCTGGATTCGTCTCAACGAGACCTTTCCGTAGATACCCAACATGAGGTCCGCGGACCTTCGGGGGCCGAGATATTAGCTCGAGAGCACCCGCCTTCTGGTTTGACTCTGGCGGAGGACGCAGGCAAAACTGTGCGCTTTTGGACATAACTCGAGAACGGTTAGGCTGAGGCAAGGGATCGAGGTGTCTCTGGATTCGTCTCGTCGAGACCTTTCCGTGGATACCCAACATGAGGTCCGCGGACCTTCAGGGGCCGAGATATTGACTCGAGAGCACCCGTTCCTGTTTTGACTCGAGTGGAGCAGGCAAAGGTGCCCTTTGGGACATAGGTCGATAGAGCGTGCTCGTGGTGAAAATAGATTGCCCATTGAACTCTGGTTCTATTCCTGGAAATATTTTCCCTATTTCCTGGAATAATAATAATAAAGTTTTTGTTGTGTGAATCAAGTTTTTGTTTGATTGTTTTTGTCAAACTCTAATGGTTGATTTATTGGAAAAATCGAAAAGCAGACACTTAGGTAGGCTTATGGTTTACTAGCATATTTTCCAGGAAACGAACAAACCCACCCTTCACACTCGTGAAACTTACCGTCTTCCAGGCGTCAGTCCCGGGAATCCGTCCTTGTAGTTGGGGACCCGGAGGTCCAATTTCCGGAACAATAAAATACCCACCCTTCACACTCGTGAAACTTACCGTCTGCCAGGCGTCGGTCCCGGGAATCCGTCCTTGTAGTTGGGGACCCGGAGGTCCAATTTCCGGAACACGAATTTACCCACCCTTCACACTCGGGAAAGTCGACTTACCCACCATTCACTCTGAAAACACCCGCTCACTCAGGCAATGTTCGGGGGCATCTGCCTGAGGAGGGCATGCATCTCCCTCCATTTCCTGGAACCTGACCACTAGGAGACCTCGCTCACCATTCGAGCCTGTTCACCCACCGGGAGACCAGGCCCACCACGCGAGCCTGTTCACCCACCCTTAACATGGACGTCCGTTTTCGGGAAAGTCGACTTACCCACCATTCACTCTGAAAACACCCGCTCACTCAGGCAATGTTCGGGGGCATCTGCCTGAGGAGGGCATGCATCTCCCTCCATTTCCTGGAACCTGACCACTAGGAGACCTCGCTCACCATGCGAGCCTGTTCACCCACCGGGAGACCAGGCCCACCACGCGAGCCTGTTCACCCACCCTTAACATGGACGTCCGTTTTCGGGAAAGTCGACTTACCCACCATTCACTCTGAAAACACCCGCTCACTCAGGCAATGTTCGGGGGCATCTGCCTGAGGAGGGCATGCATCTCCCTCCATTTCCTGGAACCTGACCACTAGGAGACCTCGCTCACCATGCGAGCCTGTTCACCCACCGGGAGACCAGGCCCACCACGCGAGCCTGTTCACCCACCCTTAACATGGACGTCCGTTTTCGGGAAAGTCGACTTACCCACCATTCACTCTGAAAACACCCGCTCACTCAGGCAATGTTCGGGGGCATCTGCCTGAGGAGGGCATGCATCTCCCTCCATTTCCTGGAACCTGACCACTAGGAGACCTCGCTCACCATGCGAGCCTGTTCACCCACCGGGAGACCAGGCCCACCACGCGAGCCTGTTCACCCACCCTTAACATGGACGTCCGTTTTCGGGAAAGTCGACTTACCCACCATTCACTCTGAAAACACCCGCTCACTCAGGCAATGTTCGGGGGCATCTGCCTGAGGAGGGCATGCATCTCCCTCCATTTCCTGGAACCTGACCACTAGGAGACCTCGCTCACCATGCGAGCCTGTTCACCCACCGGGAGACCAGGCCCACCACGCGAGCCTGTTCACCCACCGGGAGACCAGGCCCACCACGCGAGCCTGTTCACCCACCCTTAACATGGACGTCCGTTTTCGGGAAAGTCGACTTACCCACCATTCACTCTGAAAACACCCGCTCACTCAGGCAATGTTCGGGGGCATCTGCCTGAGGAGGGCATGCATCTCCCTCCATTTCCTGGAACCTGACCACTAGGAGACCTCGCTCACCATGCGAGCCTGTTCACCCACCGGGAGACCAGGCCCACCACGCGAGCCTGTTCACCCACCCTTAACATGGACGTCCGTTTTCGGGAAAGTCGACTTACCCACCATTCACTCTGAAAACACCCGCTCACTCAGGCAATGTTCGGGGGCATCTGCCTGAGGAGGGCATGCATCTCCCTCCATTTCCTGGAACCTGACCACTAGGAGACCTCGCTCACCATGCGAGCCTGTTCACCCACCGGGAGACCAGGCCCACCATGCGAGCCTGTTCACCCACCGGGAGACCAGGCCCACCATGCGAGCCTGTTCACCCACCGGGAGACCAGGCCCACCATGCGAGCCTGTTCACCCACCCTTAAGCACCACCCGCCCGGAATGATGTCCAAGCAGCCCGCGCTCCAAAAAGTTCGTGGTCCTGGTACACCGAATAATTCCATGAAACAGGCTTGGAAATCCTGGAATCTACGTTAGGGTACCGGGATCGCGAAGGAACCTTAACTTACCCGTCCCTGCCCGCTGGCTGGCGTCCTCTCTGGGCACGCGTCCTCGGTAGAGACAGCATGGAGGTCCCTTTTCTGGAAATTCGACTTACCCGTCCTTCTGTTCTGTCTTTTCCCCCAAGTCTGGCGTCTTTTCGGTTCCAAGAATCATACTTGAACTTCCTGGAATCAATCCAACCGTGGGGTACCAGTACCACCGAGCTCGATGGGGTTGCCATGGATACGGCGTTAGTTTACCCCCGTCGCCATGGATACGGCGCTAGTTTACCCCGTCGCCATGGATACGGCGCTATTTTTTCCCTGAAGTCAACGGGGCACGCCCCAGTGCCGGGAAAACGACATCCCTTTCTCTCGTAGAATTCCGATAACCCGGTCTGTTTGTCCCACAAATACAACATTAGCTTACCCGGAAATCAACGCCGTACCCCCGGTACCGGGAAAACCGCTTCCCTTTCTCTTGGAAATCTCCAACAACCGGTCATTTTTTCCATAAATACAACATCATCTTCCAGGAAATGAGCCCGGCACGGCCAGCACCGCCCCCTAGTGGCCGAAAACGGAAAAGAGAGACTAACACCTCTTTCTAACGGAACATGAGAAGGGTTAGGATTAAGGTTAGGATTAGGGTTAGGATTAAGTGTAGGGTTAGGGTTCTGGTTAGGTTTAGGGTTAAGTTTACCGGGTTAGGATTAGGATTAAGGTTAGGGTTAGGATTAGGATTAGGATTAGGGTTAGGATTAGGGTTAGGATTAAGTGTAGGGTTAGGGTTCTGGTTAGGTTTAGGGTTAAGTTTACCGGGTTAGGATTAGGATTAAGGTTAGGGTTAGGATTAGGATTAGGATTAGGGTTAGGATTAGGGTTAGGATTAAGTGTAGGGTTAGGGTTCTGGTTAGGTTTAGGGTTAAGTTTACCGGGTTAGGATTAGGATTAAGGTTAGGGTTAGGATTAGGATTAGGATTAGGGTTAGGATTAGGGTTAGGATTAAGTGTAGGGTTAGGGTTCTGGTTAGGTTTAGGGTTAAGTTTACCGGGTTAGGATTAGGATTAAGGTTAGGGTTAGGATTAGGATTAGGATTAGGGTTAGGATTAGGGTTAGGTTTTGGATTAGGGTTAAGGTTAGGGTTAGGATTAAGGTTAAGGTTAAGGTTAAGGTTAGGGTTAGGTTTTGGATTAGGGTCATTCCCTGCGAGGGCAATTGTCGGAAATGTCACAGCCATCCCGGAAGCTATCCCCATGTGTGTGTGCGGCGAGTTATCACGATTACGATGGGTTGGCTAATGTGCTATCACTCACTCGAGCAGGCAAAGGTGCCCTTTGGGACATAGGTCGATAGAGCGTGCTCGTGGTGAAAATAGATTGCCCATTGAACTCTGGTTCTATTCCTGGAAATATTTTCCCTATTTCCTGGAATAATAATAATAAAGTTTTTGTTGTGTGAATCAAGTTTTTGTTTGATTGTTTTTGTCAAACTCTAATGGTTGATTTATTGGAAAAATCGAAAAGCAGACACTTAGGTAGGCTTATGGTTTACTAGCATATTTTCCAGGAAACGAACAAACCCACCCTTCACACTCGTGAAACTTACCGTCTTCCAGGCGTCAGTCCCGGGAATCCGTCCTTGTAGTTGGGGACCCGGAGGTCCAATTTCCGGAACAATAAAATACCCACCCTTCACACTCGTGAAACTTACCGTCTGCCAGGCGTCGGTCCCGGGAATCCGTCCTTGTAGTTGGGGACCCGGAGGTCCAATTTCCGGAACACGAATTTACCCACCCTTCACACTCGGGAAAGTCGACTTACCCACCATTCACTCTGAAAACACCCGCTCACTCAGGCAATGTTCGGGGGCATCTGCCTGAGGAGGGCATGCATCTCCCTCCATTTCCTGGAACCTGACCACTAGGAGACCTCGCTCACCATGCGAGCCTGTTCACCCACCGGGAGACCAGGCCCACCACGCGAGCCTGTTCACCCACCCTTAACATGGACGTCCGTTTTCGGGAAAGTCGACTTACCCACCATTCACTCTGAAAACACCCGCTCACTCAGGCAATGTTCGGGGGCATCTGCCTGAGGAGGGCATGCATCTCCCTCCATTTCCTGGAACCTGACCACTAGGAGACCTCGCTCACCATGCGAGCCTGTTCACCCACCGGGAGACCAGGCCCACCACGCGAGCCTGTTCACCCACCGGGAGACCAGGCCCACCATGCGAGCCTGTTCACCCACCGGGAGACCAGGCCCACCATGCGAGCCTGTTCACCCACCCTTAACATGGACGTCCGTTTTCGGGAAAGTCGACTTACCCACCATTCACTCTGAAAACACCCGCTCACTCAGGCAATGTTCGGGGGCATCTGCCTGAGGAGGGCATGCATCTCCCTCCATTTCCTGGAACCTGACCACTAGGAGACCTCGCTCACCATGCGAGCCTGTTCACCCACCGGGAGACCAGGCCCACCACGCGAGCCTGTTCACCCACCCTTAACATGGACGTCCGTTTTCGGGAAAGTCGACTTACCCACCATTCACTCTGAAAACACCCGCTCACTCAGGCAATGTTCGGGGGCATCTGCCTGAGGAGGGCATGCATCTCCCTCCATTTCCTGGAACCTGACCACTAGGAGACCTCGCTCACCATGCGAGCCTGTTCACCCACCGGGAGACCAGGCCCACCACGCGAGCCTGTTCACCCACCCTTAACATGGACGTCCGTTTTCGGGAAAGTCGACTTACCCACCATTCACTCTGAAAACACCCGCTCACTCAGGCAATGTTCGGGGGCATCTGCCTGAGGAGGGCATGCATCTCCCTCCATTTCCTGGAACCTGACCACTAGGAGACCTCGCTCACCATGCGAGCCTGTTCACCCACCGGGAGACCAGGCCCACCACGCGAGCCTGTTCACCCACCCTTAACATGGACGTCCGTTTTCGGGAAAGTCGACTTACCCACCATTCACTCTGAAAACACCCGCTCACTCAGGCAATGTTCGGGGGCATCTGCCTGAGGAGGGCATGCATCTCCCTCCATTTCCTGGAACCTGACCACTAGGAGACCTCGCTCACCATGCGAGCCTGTTCACCCACCGGGAGACCAGGCCCACCACGCGAGCCTGTTCACCCACCCTTAACATGGACGTCCGTTTTCGGGAAAGTCGACTTACCCACCATTCACTCTGAAAACACCCGCTCACTCAGGCAATGTTCGGGGGCATCTGCCTGAGGAGGGCATGCATCTCCCTCCATTTCCTGGAACCTGACCACTAGGAGACCTCGCTCACCATGCGAGCCTGTTCACCCACCGGGAGACCAGGCCCACCACGCGAGCCTGTTCACCCACCCTTAACATGGACGTCCGTTTTCGGGAAAGTCGACTTACCCACCATTCACTCTGAAAACACCCGCTCACTCAGGCAATGTTCGGGGGCATCTGCCTGAGGAGGGCATGCATCTCCCTCCATTTCCTGGAACCTGACCACTAGGAGACCTCGCTCACCATGCGAGCCTGTTCACCCACCGGGAGACCAGGCCCACCACGCGAGCCTGTTCACCCACCCTTAACATGGACGTCCGTTTTCGGGAAAGTCGACTTACCCACCATTCACTCTGAAAACACCCGCTCACTCAGGCAATGTTCGGGGGCATCTGCCTGAGGAGGGCATGCATCTCCCTCCATTTCCTGGAACCTGACCACTAGGAGACCTCGCTCACCATGCGAGCCTGTTCACCCACCGGGAGACCAGGCCCACCACGCGAGCCTGTTCACCCACCCTTAACATGGACGTCCGTTTTCGGGAAAGTCGACTTACCCACCATTCACTCTGAAAACACCCGCTCACTCAGGCAATGTTCGGGGGCATCTGCCTGAGGAGGGCATGCATCTCCCTCCATTTCCTGGAACCTGACCACTAGGAGACCTCGCTCACCATGCGAGCCTGTTCACCCACCGGGAGACCAGGCCCACCACGCGAGCCTGTTCACCCACCCTTAACATGGACGTCCGTTTTCGGGAAAGTCGACTTACCCACCATTCACTCTGAAAACACCCGCTCACTCAGGCAATGTTCGGGGGCATCTGCCTGAGGAGGGCATGCATCTCCCTCCATTTCCTGGAACCTGACCACTAGGAGACCTCGCTCACCATGCGAGCCTGTTCACCCACCGGGAGACCAGGCCCACCACGCGAGCCTGTTCACCCACCCTTAACATGGACGTCCGTTTTCGGGAAAGTCGACTTACCCACCATTCACTCTGAAAACACCCGCTCACTCAGGCAATGTTCGGGGGCATCTGCCTGAGGAGGGCATGCATCTCCCTCCATTTCCTGGAACCTGACCACTAGGAGACCTCGCTCACCATGCGAGCCTGTTCACCCACCGGGAGACCAGGCCCACCACGCGAGCCTGTTCACCCACCCTTAACATGGACGTCCGTTTTCGGGAAAGTCGACTTACCCACCATTCACTCTGAAAACACCCGCTCACTCAGGCAATGTTCGGGGGCATCTGCCTGAGGAGGGCATGCATCTCCCTCCATTTCCTGGAACCTGACCACTAGGAGACCTCGCTCACCATGCGAGCCTGTTCACCCACCGGGAGACCAGGCCCACCATGCGAGCCTGTTCACCCACCGGGAGACCAGGCCCACCATGCGAGCCTGTTCACCCACCGGGAGACCAGGCCCACCATGCGAGCCTGTTCACCCACCCTTAAGCACCACCCGCCCGGAATGATGTCCAAGCAGCCCGCGCTCCAAAAAGTTTGTGGTCCTGGTACACCGAATAATTCCATGAAACAGGCTTGGAAATCCTGGAATCTACGTTAGGGTACCGGGATCGCCAAGGAACCTTAACTTACCCGTCCCTGCCCGCTGGCTGGCGTCCTCTCTGGGCACGCGTCCTCGGTAGAGACAGCATGGAGGTCCCTTTTCTGGAAATTCGACTTACCCGTCCTTCTGTTGTCTTTTCCCCCAAGTCTGGCGTCTTTTCGGGGCACGCCTCGTCGGTAGAGACAGCATGGAGGTCCCTTTTCTGGAAAGTCGACTTACCCGTCCTTCTCTCCTGTCTTCTGCCCGCTGTCTGGCGTCTTTTCGGGGCATCTGCCTGAGGAGGGCATGCATCTCCCTCCATTTCCTGGAACCTGACCACTAGGAGACCTCGCTCACCATGCGAGCCTGTTCACCCACCAATTCCTTCGTTCTGGTACAACGAAGAATTCCAAGAATCATACGTTGAGGGTGCGGGGGGGGTTATGGTTAGGGTTAACCCTAACCACGGCGGATCATGGTTAACGTTAACGTAACCCGCGCCCTTGGTGCAGACGGCATGGTGGTTCATTTCCTGGAACCTGACCACTAGGAGAACTCGCTCACCATGCGAGCCTGTTCACCCGCCCTTAAAGCCCCTCCCCCCGCTTTGTTTCCAAGCAGGTTCTGGTACAACGAAGAATTCCAAGAATCATACGTGGAGGGTGCGGGGGGTTATGGTTAGTGTTAACCCTAACCACGGCGGGTTATGGTTAACGTTAACGTAACCCGCGCCCTTGGTGCAGACGGCATGGAGGTTCATTTCCTGGAACCTGACCACTAGGAGACCTCGCTCACCATGCGAGCCTGTTCACCCACCGGGAGACCAGGCCCACCACGCGATCCTGTTCACCCACCCTTAACATGGACGTCCGTTTTCGGGAAAGTCGACTTACCCACCATTCACTCTGAAAACACCCGCTCACTCAGGCAATGTTCGGGGGCATCTGCCTGAGGAGGGCATGCATCTCCCTCCATTTCCTGGAACCTGACCACTAGGAGACCTCGCTCACCATGCGAGCCTGTTCACCCACCGGGAGACCAGGCCCACCACGCGAGCCTGTTCACCCACCCTTAACATGGACGTCCGTTTTCGGGAAAGTCGACTTACCCACCATTCACTCTGAAAACACCCGCTCACTCAGGCAATGTTCGGGGGCATCTGCCTGAGGAGGGCATGCATCTCCCTCCATTTCCTGGAACCTGACCACTAGGAGACCTCGCTCACCATGCGAGCCTGTTCACCCACCGGGAGACCAGGCCCACCATGCGAGCCTGTTCACCCACCCTTAAGCACCACCCGCCCGGAATGATGTCCAAGCAGCCCGCGCTCCAAAAAGTTCGTGGTCCTGGTACACCGAATAATTCCATGAAACAGGCTTGGAAATCCTGGAATCTACGTTAGGGTACCGGGATCGCCAAGGAACCTTAACTTACCCGTCCCTGCCCGCTGGCTGGCGTCCTCTCTGGGCACGCGTCCTCGGTAGAGACAGCATGGAGGTCCCTTTTCTGGAAATTCGACTTACCCGTCCTTCTGTTCTGTCTTTTCCCCCAAGTCTGGCGTCTTTTCGGTTCCAAGAATCATACTTGAACTTCCTGGAATCAATCCAACCGTGGGGTACCAGTACCACCGAGCTCGATGGGGTTGCCATGGATACGGCGTTAGTTTACCCCCGTCGCCATGGATACGGCGCTAGTTTACCCCGTCGCCATGGATACGGCGCTATTTTTTCCCTGAAGTCAACGGGGCACGCCCCAGTGCCGGGAAAACGACATCCCTTTCTCTCGTAGAATTCCGATAACCCGGTCTGTTTGTCCCACAAATACAACATTAGCTTACCCGGAAATCAACGCCGTACCCCCGGTACCGGGAAAACCGCTTCCCTTTCTCTTGGAAATCTCCAACAACCGGTCATTTTTTCCATAAATACAACATCATCTTCCAGGAAATGAGCCCGGCACGGCCAGCACCGCCCCCTAGTGGCCGAAAACGGAAAAGAGAGACTAACACCTCTTTCTAACGGAACATGAGAAGGGTTAGGATTAAGGTTAGGATTAGGGTTAGGATTAAGTGTAGGGTTAGGGTTCTGGTTAGGTTTAGGGTTAAGTTTACCGGGTTAGGATTAGGATTAAGGTTAGGGTTAGGATTAGGATTAGGATTAGGATTAGGGTTAGGATTAGGGTTAGGATTAAGTGTAGGGTTAGGGTTCTGGTTAGGTTTAGGGTTAAGTTTACCGGGTTAGGATTAGGATTAAGGTTAGGGTTAGGATTAGGATTAGGATTAGGGTTAGGATTAGGGTTAGGATTAAGTGTAGGGTTAGGGTTCTGGTTAGGTTTAGGGTTAAGTTTACCGGGTTAGGATTAGGATTAAGGTTAGGGTTAGGATTAGGATTAGGATTAGGGTTAGGATTAGGGTTAGGTTTTGGATTAGGGTTAAGGTTAGGGTTAGGATTAAGGTTAAGGTTAAGGTTAAGGTTAGGGTTAGGTTTTGGATTAGGGTCATTCCCTGCGAGGGCAATTGTCGGAAATGTCACAGCCATCCCGGAAGCTATCCCCATGTGTGTGTGCGGCGAGTTATCACGATTACGATGGGTTGGCTAATGTGCTATCACTCACTCGAGCAGGCAAAGGTGCCCTTTGGGACATAGGTCGATAGAGCGTGCTCGTGGTGAAAATAGATTGCCCATTGAACTCTGGTTCTATTCCTGGAAATATTTTCCCTATTTCCTGGAATAATAATAATAAAGTTTTTGTTGTGTGAATCAAGTTTTTGTTTGATTGTTTTTGTCAAACTCTAATGGTTGATTTATTGGAAAAATCGAAAAGCAGACACTTAGGTAGGCTTATGGTTTACTAGCATATTTTCCAGGAAACGAACAAACCCACCCTTCACACTCGTGAAACTTACCGTCTTCCAGGCGTCGGTCCCGGGAATCCGTCCTTGTAGTTGGGGACCCGGAGGTCCAATTTCCGGAACATTAAAATACGCACCCTTCACACTCGGGAAAGTCGACTTACCCACCATTCACCCTGAAAACACCCGCTCACTCAGGCAATGTTCGGGGGCATCTGCCTGAGGAGGGCATGCATCTCCCTCCATTTCCTGGAACCTGACCACTAGGAGACCTCGCTCACCATGCGAGCCTGTTCACCCACCGGGAGACCAGGCCCACCACGCGAGCCTGTTCACCCACCCTTAACATGGACGTCCGTTTTCGGGAAAGTCGACTTACCCACCATTCACTCTGAAAACACCCGCTCACTCAGGCAATGTTCGGGGGCATCTGCCTGAGGAGGGCATGCATCTCCCTCCATTTCCTGGAACCTGACCACTAGGAGACCTCGCTCACCATGCGAGCCTGTTCACCCACCGGGAGACCAGGCCCACCACGCGAGCCTGTTCACCCACCCTTAACATGGACGTCCGTTTTCGGGAAAGTCGACTTACCCACCATTCACTCTGAAAACACCCGCTCACTCAGGCAATGTTCGGGGGCATCTGCCTGAGGAGGGCATGCATCTCCCTCCATTTCCTGGAACCTGACCACTAGGAGACCTCGCTCACCATGCGAGCCTGTTCACCCACCGGGAGACCAGGCCCACCACGCGAGCCTGTTCACCCACCCTTAACATGGACGTCCGTTTTCGGGAAAGTCGACTTACCCACCATTCACTCTGAAAACACCCGCTCACTCAGGCAATGTTCGGGGGCATCTGCCTGAGGAGGGCATGCATCTCCCTCCATTTCCTGGAACCTGACCACTAGGAGACCTCGCTCACCATGCGAGCCTGTTCACCCACCGGGAGACCAGGCCCACCACGCGAGCCTGTTCACCCACCCTTAACATGGACGTCCGTTTTCGGGAAAGTCGACTTACCCACCATTCACTCTGAAAACACCCGCTCACTCAGGCAATGTTCGGGGGCATCTGCCTGAGGAGGGCATGCATCTCCCTCCATTTCCTGGAACCTGACCACTAGGAGACCTCGCTCACCATGCGAGCCTGTTCACCCACCGGGAGACCAGGCACACCACGCGAGCCTGTTCACCCACCCTTAACATGGACGTCCGTTTTCGGGAATGTCGACTTACCCACCATTCACTCTGAAAACACCCGCTCACTCAGGCAATGTTCGGGGGCATCTGCCTGAGGAGGGCATGCATCTCCCTCCATTTCCTGGAACCTGACCACTAGGAGACCTCGCTCACCATGCGAGCCTGTTCACCCACCGGGAGACCAGGCCCACCACGCGAGCCTGTTCACCCACCCTTAACATGGACGTCCGTTTTCGGGAAAGTCGACTTACCCACCATTCACTCTGAAAACACCCGCTCACTCAGGCAATGTTCGGGGGCATCTGCCTGAGGAGGGCATGCATCTCCCTCCATTTCCTGGAACCTGACCACTAGGAGACCTCGCTCACCATGCGAGCCTGTTCACCCACCGGGAGACCAGGCCCACCACGCGAGCCTGTTCACCCACCCTTAACATGGACGTCCGTTTTCGGGAAAGTCGACTTACCCACCATTCACTCTGAAAACACCCGCTCACTCAGGCAATGTTCGGGGGCATCTGCCTGAGGAGGGCATGCATCTCCCTCCATTTCCTGGAACCTGACCACTAGGAGACCTCGCTCACCATGCGAGCCTGTTCACCCACCGGGAGACCAGGCCCACCACGCGAGCCTGTTCACCCACCCTTAACATGGACGTCCGTTTTCGGGAAAGTCGACTTACCCACCATTCACTCTGAAAACACCCGCTCACTCAGGCAATGTTCGGGGGCATCTGCCTGAGGAGGGCATGCATCTCCCTCCATTTCCTGGAACCTGACCACTAGGAGACCTCGCTCACCATGCGAGCCTGTTCACCCACCGGGAGACCAGGCCCACCACGCGAGCCTGTTCACCCACCCTTAACATGGACGTCCGTTTTCGGGAAAGTCGACTTACCCACCATTCACTCTGAAAACACCCGCTCACTCAGGCAATGTTCGGGGGCATCTGCCTGAGGAGGGCATGCATCTCCCTCCATTTCCTGGAACCTGACCACTAGGAGACCTCGCTCACCATGCGAGCCTGTTCACCCACCGGGAGACCAGGCCCACCACGCGAGCCTGTTCACCCACCCTTAACATGGACGTCCGTTTTCGGGAAAGTCGACTTACCCACCATTCACTCTGAAAACACCCGCTCACTCAGGCAATGTTCGGGGGCATCTGCCTGAGGAGGGCATGCATCTCCCTCCATTTCCTGGAACCTGACCACTAGGAGACCTCGCTCACCATGCGAGCCTGTTCACCCACCGGGAGACCAGGCCCACCACGCGAGCCTGTTCACCCACCCTTAACATGGACGTCCGTTTTCGGGAAAGTCGACTTACCCACCATTCACTCTGAAAACACCCGCTCACTCAGGCAATGTTCGGGGGCATCTGCCTGAGGAGGGCATGCATCTCCCTCCATTTCCTGGAACCTGACCACTAGGAGACCTCGCTCACCATGCGAGCCTGTTCACCCACCGGGAGACCAGGCCCACCACGCGAGCCTGTTCACCCACCCTTAACATGGACGTCCGTTTTCGGGAAAGTCGACTTACCCACCATTCACTCTGAAAACACCCGCTCACTCAGGCAATGTTCGGGGGCATCTGCCTGAGGAGGGCATGCATCTCCCTCCATTTCCTGGAACCTGACCACTAGGAGACCTCGCTCACCATGCGAGCCTGTTCACCCACCGGGAGACCAGGCCCACCACGCGAGCCTGTTCACCCACCGGGAGACCAGGCCCACCATGCGAGCCTGTTCACCCACCCTTAAGCACCACCCGCCCGGAATGATGTCCAAGCAGCCCGCGCTCCAAAAAGTTCGTGGTCCTGGTACACCGAATAATTCCATGAAACAGGCTTGGAAATCCTGGAATCTACGTTAGGGTACCGGGATCGCCAAGGAACCTTAACTTACCCGTCCCTGCCCGCTGGCTGGCGTCCTCTCTGGGCACGCGTCCTCGGTAGAGACAGCATGGAGGTCCCTTTTCTGGAAATTCGACTTACCCGTCCTTCTGTTCTGTCTTTTCCCCCAAGTCTGGCGTCTTTTCGGGGCACGCCTCGTCGGTAGAGACAGCATGGAGGTCCCTTTTCTGGAAAGTCGACTTACCCGTCCTTCTCTCCTGTCTTCTGCCCGCTGTCTGGCGTCTTTTCGGGGCATCTGCCTGAGGAGGGCATGCATCTCCCTCCATTTCCTGGAACCTGACCACTAGGAGACCTCGCTCACCATGCGAGCCTGTTCACCCACCAATTCCTTCGTTCTGGTACAACGAAGAATTCCAAGAATCATACGTTGAGGGTGCGGGGGGGGTTATGGTTAGGGTTAACCCTAACCACGGCGGATCATGGTTAACGTTAACGTAACCCGCGCCCTTGGTGCAGACGGCATGGTGGTTCATTTCCTGGAACCTGACCACTAGGAGAACTCGCTCACCATGCGAGCCTGTTCACCCGCCCTTAAAGCCCCTCCCCCCGCTTTGTTTCCAAGCAGGTTCTGGTACAACGAAGAATTCCAAGAATCATACGTGGAGGGTGCGGGGGGTTATGGTTAGTGTTAACCCTAACCACGGCGGGTTATGGTTAACGTTAACGTAACCCGCGCCCTTGGTGCAGACGGCATGGAGGTTCATTTCCTGGAACCTGACCACTAGGAGACCTCGCTCACCATGCGAGCCTGTTCACCCACCGGGAGACCAGGCCCACCACGCGAGCCTGTTCACCCACCCTTAACATGGACGTCCGTTTTCGGGAAAGTCGACTTACCCACCATTCACTCTGAAAACACCCGCTCACTCAGGCAATGTTCGGGGGCATCTGCCTGAGGAGGGCATGCATCTCCCTCCATTTCCTGGAACCTGACCACTAGGAGACCTCGCTCACCATGCGAGCCTGTTCACCCACCGGGAGACCAGGCCCACCACGCGAGCCTGTTCACCCACCGGGAGACCAGGCCCACCATGCGAGCCTGTTCACCCACCCTTAAGCACCACCCGCCCGGAATGATGTCCAAGCAGCCCGCGCTCCAAAAAGTTCGTGGTCCTGGTACACCGAATAATTCCATGAAACAGGCTTGGAAATCCTGGAATCTACGTTAGGGTACCGGGATCGCCAAGGAACCTTAACTTACCCGTCCCTGCCCGCTGGCTGGCGTCCTCTCTGGGCACGCGTCCTCGGTAGAGACAGCATGGAGGTCCCTTTTCTGGAAATTCGACTTACCCGTCCTTCTGTTCTGTCTTTTCCCCCAAGTCTGGCGTCTTTTCGGGGCACGCCTCGTCGGTAGAGACAGCATGGAGGTCCCTTTTCTGGAAAGTCGACTTACCCGTCCTTCTCTCCTGTCTTCTGCCCGCTGTCTGGCGTCTTTTCGGGGCATCTGCCTGAGGAGGGCATGCATCTCCCTCCATTTCCTGGAACCTGACCACTAGGAGACGTCGCTCACCATGCGAGCCTGTTCACCCACCAATTCCTTCGTTCTGGTACAACGAAGAATTCCAAGAATCATACGTTGAGGGTGCGGGGGGGGTTATGGTTAGGGTTAACCCTAACCACGGCGGATCATGGTTAACGTTAACGTAACCCGCGCCCTTGGTGCAGACGGCATGGTGGTTCATTTCCTGGAACCTGACCACTAGGAGAACTCGCTCACCATGCGAGCCTGTTCACCCGCCCTTAAAGCCCCTCCCCCCGCTTTGTTTCCAAGCAGGTTCTGGTACAACGAAGAATTCCAAGAATCATACGTGGAGGGTGCGGGGGGTTATGGTTAGTGTTAACCCTAACCACGGCGGGTTATGGTTAACGTTAACGTAACCCGCGCCCTTGGTGCAGACGGCATGGAGGTTCATTTCCTGGAACCTGACCACTAGGAGACCTCGCTCACCATGCGAGCCTGTTCACCCACCGGGAGACCAGGCCCACCACGCGAGCCTGTTCACCCACCCTTAACATGGACGTCCGTTTTCGGGAAAGTCGACTTACCCACCATTCACTCTGAAAACACCCGCTCACTCAGGCAATGTTCGGGGGCATCTGCCTGAGGAGGGCATGCATCTCCCTCCATTTCCTGGAACCTGACCACTAGGAGACCTCGCTCACCATGCGAGCCTGTTCACCCACCGGGAGACCAGGCCCACCACGCGAGCCTGTTCACCCACCGGGAGACCAGGCCCACCATGCGAGCCTGTTCACCCACCCTTAAGCACCACCCGCCCGGAATGATGTCCAAGCAGCCCGCGCTCCAAAAAGTTCGTGGTCCTGGTACACCGAATAATTCCATGAAACAGGCTTGGAAATCCTGGAATCTACGTTAGGGTACCGGGATCGCCAAGGAACCTTAACTTACCCGTCCCTGCCCGCTGGCTGGCGTCCTCTCTGGGCACGCGTCCTCGGTAGAGACAGCATGGAGGTCCCTTTTCTGGAAATTCGACTTACCCGTCCTTCTGTTCTGTCTTTTCCCCCAAGTCTGGCGTCTTTTCGGGGCACGCCTCGTCGGTAGAGACAGCATGGAGGTCCCTTTTCTGGAAAGTCGACTTACCCGTCCTTCTCTCCTGTCTTCTGCCCGCTGTCTGGCGTCTTTTCGGGGCATCTGCCTGAGGAGGGCATGCATCTCCCTCCATTTCCTGGAACCTGACCACTAGGAGACCTCGCTCACCATGCGAGCCTGTTCACCCACCAATTCCTTCGTTCTGGTACAACGAAGAATTCCAAGAATCATACGTTGAGGGTGCGGGGGGGGTTATGGTTAGGGTTAACCCTAACCACGGCGGATCATGGTTAACGTTAACGTAACCCGCGCCCTTGGTGCAGACGGCATGGTGGTTCATTTCCTGGAACCTGACCACTAGGAGAACTCGCTCACCATGCGAGCCTGTTCACCCGCCCTTAAAGCCCCTCCCCCCGCTTTGTTTCCAAGCAGGTTCTGGTACAACGAAGAATTCCAAGAATCATACGTGGAGGGTGCGGGGGGTTATGGTTAGTGTTAACCCTAACCACGGCGGGTTATGGTTAACGTTAACGTAACCCGCGCCCTTGGTGCAGACGGCATGGAGGTTCATTTCCTGGAACCTGACCACTAGGAGACCTCGCTCACCATGCGAGCCTGTTCACCCACCGGGAGACCAGGCCCACCACGCGAGCCTGTTCACCCACCCTTAACATGGACGTCCGTTTTCGGGAAAGTCGACTTACCCACCATTCACTCTGAAAACACCCGCTCACTCAGGCAATGTTCGGGGGCATCTGCCTGAGGAGGGCATGCATCTCCCTCCATTTCCTGGAACCTGACCACTAGGAGACCTCGCTCACCATGCGAGCCTGTTCACCCACCGGGAGACCAGGCCCACCACGCGAGCCTGTTCACCCACCCTTAACATGGACGTCCGTTTTCGGGAAAGTCGACTTACCCACCATTCACTCTGAAAACACCCGCTCACTCAGGCAATGTTCGGGGGCATCTGCCTGAGGAGGGCATGCATCTCCCTCCATTTCCTGGAACCTGACCACTAGGAGACCTCGCTCACCATGCGAGCCTGTTCACCCACCGGGAGACCAGGCCCACCACGCGAGCCTGTTCACCCACCCTTAACATGGACGTCCGTTTTCGGGAAAGTCGACTTACCCACCATTCACTCTGAAAACACCCGCTCACTCAGGCAATGTTCGGGGGCATCTGCCTGAGGAGGGCATGCATCTCCCTCCATTTCCTGGAACCTGACCACTAGGAGACCTCGCTCACCATGCGAGCCTGTTCACCCACCGGGAGACCAGGCCCACCACGCGAGCCTGTTCACCCACCCTTAACATGGACGTCCGTTTTCGGGAAAGTCGACTTACCCACCATTCACTCTGAAAACACCCGCTCACTCAGGCAATGTTCGGGGGCATCTGCCTGAGGAGGGCATGCATCTCCCTCCATTTCCTGGAACCTGACCACTAGGAGACCTCGCTCACCATGCGAGCCTGTTCACCCACCGGGAGACCAGGCCCACCATGCGAGCCTGTTCACCCACCCTTAAGCACCACCCGCCCGGAATGATGTCCAAGCAGCCCGCGCTCCAAAAAGTTCGTGGTCCTGGTACACCGAATAATTCCATGAAACAGGCTTGGAAATCCTGGAATCTACGTTAGGGTACCGGGATCGCCAAGGAACCTTAACTTACCCGTCCCTGCCCGCTGGCTGGCGTCCTCTCTGGGCACGCGTCCTCGGTAGAGACAGCATGGAGGTCCCTTTTCTGGAAATTCGACTTACCCGTCCTTCTGTTCTGTCTTTTCCCCCAAGTCTGGCGTCTTTTCGGTTCCAAGAATCATACTTGAACTTCCTGGAATCAATCCAACCGTGGGGTACCAGTACCACCGAGCTCGATGGGGTTGCCATGGATACGGCGTTAGTTTACCCCCGTCGCCATGGATACGGCGCTAGTTTACCCCGTCGCCATGGATACGGCGCTATTTTTTCCCTGAAGTCAACGGGGCACGCCCCAGTGCCGGGAAAACGACATCCCTTTCTCTCGTAGAATTCCGATAACCCGGTCTGTTTGTCCCACAAATACAACATTAGCTTACCCGGAAATCAACGCCGTACCCCCGGTACCGGGAAAACCGCTTCCCTTTCTCTTGGAAATCTCCAACAACCGGTCATTTTTTCCATAAATACAACATCATCTTCCAGGAAATGAGCCCGGCACGGCCAGCACCGCCCCCTAGTGGCCGAAAACGGAAAAGAGAGACTAACACCTCTTTCTAACGGAACATGAGAAGGGTTAGGATTAAGTGTAGGGTTAGGGTTAGGATTAAGTGTAGGGTTAGGGTTCTGGTTAGGTTTAGGGTTAAGTTTACCGGGTTAGGATTAGGATTAAGGTTAGGGTTAGGATTAGGATTAGGATTAGGGTTAGGATTAGGGTTAGGATTAAGTGTAGGGTTAGGGTTCTGGTTAGGTTTAGGGTTAAGTTTACCGGGTTAGGATTAGGATTAAGGTTAGGGTTAGGATTAGGATTAGGATTAGGGTTAGGATTAGGGTTAGGTTTTGGATTAGGGTTAAGGTTAGGGTTAGGATTAAGGTTAAGGTTAAGGTTAAGGTTAGGGTTAGGTTTTGGATTAGGGTCATTCCCTGCGAGGGCAATTGTCGGAAATGTCACAGCCATCCCGGAAGCTATCCCCATGTGTGTGTGCGGCGAGTTATCACGATTACGATGGGTTGGCTAATGTGCTATCACTCACTCGAGCAGGCAAAGGTGCCCTTTGGGACATAGGTCGATAGAGCGTGCTCGTGGTGAAAATAGATTGCCCATTGAACTCTGGTTCTATTCCTGGAAATATTTTCCCTATTTCCTGGAATAATAATAATAAAGTTTTTGTTGTGTGAATCAAGTTTTTGTTTGATTGTTTTTGTCAAACTCTAATGGTTGATTTATTGGAAAAATCGAAAAGCAGACACTTAGGTAGGCTTATGGTTTACTAGCATATTTTCCAGGAAACGAACAAACCCACCCTTCACACTCGTGAAACTTACCGTCTTCCAGGCGTCAGTCCCGGGAATCCGTCCTTGTAGTTGGGGACCCGGAGGTCCAATTTCCGGAACAATAAAATACCCACCCTTCACACTCGTGAAACTTACCGTCTGCCAGGCGTCGGTCCCGGGAATCCGTCCTTGTAGTTGGGGACCCGGAGGTCCAATTTCCGGAACACGAATTTACCCACCCTTCACACTCGGGAAAGTCGACTTACCCACCATTCACTCTGAAAACACCCGCTCACTCAGGCAATGTTCGGGGGCATCTGCCTGAGGAGGGCATGCATCTCCCTCCATTTCCTGGAACCTGACCACTAGGAGACCTCGCTCACCATGCGAGCCTGTTCACCCACCGGGAGACCAGGCCCACCACGCGAGCCTGTTCACCCACCCTTAACATGGACGTCCGTTTTCGGGAAAGTCGACTTACCCACCATTCACTCTGAAAACACCCGCTCACTCAGGCAATGTTCGGGGGCATCTGCCTGAGGAGGGCATGCATCTCCCTCCATTTCCTGGAACCTGACCACTAGGAGACCTCGCTCACCATGCGAGCCTGTTCACCCACCGGGAGACCAGGCCCACCATGCGAGCCTGTTCACCCACCGGGAGACCAGGCCCACCACGCGAGCCTGTTCACCCACCCTTAACATGGACGTCCGTTTTCGGGAAAGTCGACTTACCCACCATTCACTCTGAAAACACCCGCTCACTCAGGCAATGTTCGGGGGCATCTGCCTGAGGAGGGCATGCATCTCCCTCCATTTCCTGGAACCTGACCACTAGGAGACCTCGCTCACCATGCGAGCCTGTTCACCCACCGGGAGACCAGGCCCACCACGCGAGCCTGTTCACCCACCCTTAACATGGACGTCCGTTTTCGGGAAAGTCGACTTACCCACCATTCACTCTGAAAACACCCGCTCACTCAGGCAATGTTCGGGGGCATCTGCCTGAGGAGGGCATGCATCTCCCTCCATTTCCTGGAACCTGACCACTAGGAGACCTCGCTCACCATGCGAGCCTGTTCACCCACCGGGAGACCAGGCCCACCACGCGAGCCTGTTCACCCACCCTTAACATGGACGTCCGTTTTCGGGAAAGTCGACTTACCCACCATTCACTCTGAAAACACCCGCTCACTCAGGCAATGTTCGGGGGCATCTGCCTGAGGAGGGCATGCATCTCCCTCCATTTCCTGGAACCTGACCACTAGGAGACCTCGCTCACCATGCGAGCCTGTTCACCCACCGGGAGACCAGGCCCACCACGCGAGCCTGTTCACCCACCCTTAACATGGACGTCCGTTTTCGGGAAAGTCGACTTACCCACCATTCACTCTGAAAACACCCGCTCACTCAGGCAATGTTCGGGGGCATCTGCCTGAGGAGGGCATGCATCTCCCTCCATTTCCTGGAACCTGACCACTAGGAGACCTCGCTCACCATGCGAGCCTGTTCACCCACCGGGAGACCAGGCCCACCATGCGAGCCTGTTCACCCACCGGGAGACCAGGCCCACCATGCGAGCCTGTTCACCCACCGGGAGACCAGGCCCACCATGCGAGCCTGTTCACCCACCGGGAGACCAGGCCCACCACGCGAGCCTGTTCACCCACCCTTAACATGGACGTCCGTTTTCGGGAAAGTCGACTTACCCACCATTCACTCTGAAAACACCCGCTCACTCAGGCAATGTTCGGGGGCATCTGCCTGAGGAGGGCATGCATCTCCCTCCATTTCCTGGAACCTGACCACTAGGAGACCTCGCTCACCATGCGAGCCTGTTCACCCACCGGGAGACCAGGCCCACCACGCGAGCCTGTTCACCCACCCTTAACATGGACGTCCGTTTTCGGGAAAGTCGACTTACCCACCATTCACTCTGAAAACACCCGCTCACTCAGGCAATGTTCGGGGGCATCTGCCTGAGGAGGGCATGCATCTCCCTCCATTTCCTGGAACCTGACCACTAGGAGACCTCGCTCACCATGCGAGCCTGTTCACCCACCGGGAGACCAGGCCCACCACGCGAGCCTGTTCACCCACCCTTAACATGGACGTCCGTTTTCGGGAAAGTCGACTTACCCACCATTCACTCTGAAAACACCCGCTCACTCAGGCAATGTTCGGGGGCATCTGCCTGAGGAGGGCATGCATCTCCCTCCATTTCCTGGAACCTGACCACTAGGAGACCTCGCTCACCATGCAAGCCTGTTCACCCACCGGGAGACCAGGCCCACCACGCGAGCCTGTTCACCCACCCTTAACATGGACGTCCGTTTTCGGGAAAGTCGACTTACCCACCATTCACTCTGAAAACACCCGCTCACTCAGGCAATGTTCGGGGGCATCTGCCTGAGGAGGGCATGCATCTCCCTCCATTTCCTGGAACCTGACCACTAGGAGACCTCGCTCACCATGCGAGCCTGTTCACCCACCGGGAGACCAGGCCCACCACGCGAGCCTGTTCACCCACCCTTAACATGGACGTCCGTTTTCGGGAAAGTCGACTTACCCACCATTCACTCTGAAAACACCCGCTCACTCAGGCAATGTTCGGGGGCATCTGCCTGAGGAGGGCATGCATCTCCCTCCATTTCCTGGAACCTGACCACTAGGAGACCTCGCTCACCATGCGAGCCTGTTCACCCACCGGGAGACCAGGCCCACCACGCGAGCCTGTTCACCCACCCTTAACATGGACGTCCGTTTTCGGGAAAGTCGACTTACCCACCATTCACTCTGAAAACACCCGCTCACTCAGGCAATGTTCGGGGGCATCTGCCTGAGGAGGGCATGCATCTCCCTCCATTTCCTGGAACCTGACCACTAGGAGACCTCGCTCACCATGCGAGCCTGTTCACCCACCGGGAGACCAGGCCCACCACGCGAGCCTGTTCACCCACCCTTAACATGGACGTCCGTTTTCGGGAAAGTCGACTTACCCACCATTCACTCTGAAAACACCCGCTCACTCAGGCAATGTTCGGGGGCATCTGCCTGAGGAGGGCATGCATCTCCCTCCATTTCCTGGAACCTGACCACTAGGAGACCTCGCTCACCATGCGAGCCTGTTCACCCACCGGGAGACCAGGCCCACCACGCGAGCCTGTTCACCCACCCTTAAGCACCACCCGCCCGGAATGATGTCCAAGCAGCCCGCGCTCCAAAAAGTTCGTGGTCCTGGTACACCGAATAATTCCATGAAACAGGCTTGGAAATCCTGGAATCTACATTAGGGTACCGGGATCGCCAAGGAACCTTAACTTACCCGTCCCTGCCCGCTGGCTGGCGTCCTCTCTGGGCACGCGTCCTCGGTAGAGACAGCATGGAGGTCCCTTTTCTGGAAATTCGACTTACCCGTCCTTCTGTTCTGTCTTTTCCCCCAAGTCTGGCGTCTTTTCGGTTCCAAGAATCATACTTGAACTTCCTGGAATCAATCCAACCGTGGGGTACCAGTACCACCGAGCTCGATGGGGTTGCCATGGATACGGCGTTAGTTTACCCCCGTCGCCATGGATACGGCGCTAGTTTACCCCGTCGCCATGGATACGGCGCTATTTTTTCCCTGAAGTCAACGGGGCACGCCCCAGTGCCGGGAAAACGACATCCCTTTCTCTCGTAGAATTCCGATAACCCGGTCTGTTTGTCCCACAAATACAACATTAGCTTACCCGGAAATCAACGCCGTACCCCCGGTACCGGGAAAACCGCTTCCCTTTCTCTTGGAAATCTCCAACAACCGGTCATTTTTTCCATAAATACAACATCATCTTCCAGGAAATGAGCCCGGCACGGCCAGCACCGCCCCCTAGTGGCCGAAAACGGAAAAGAGAGACTAACACCTCTTTCTAACGGAACATGAGAAGGGTTAGGATTAAGGTTAGGATTAGGGTTAGGATTAAGTGTAGGGTTAGGGTTCTGGTTAGGTTTAGGGTTAAGTTTACCGGGTTAGGATTAGGATTAAGGTTAGGGTTAGGATTAGGATTAGGATTAGGGTTAGGATTAGGGTTAGGATTAAGTGTAGGGTTAGGGTTCTGGTTAGGTTTAGGGTTAAGTTTACCGGGTTAGGATTAGGATTAAGGTTAGGGTTAGGATTAGGATTAGGATTAGGGTTAGGATTAGGGTTAGGTTTTGGATTAGGGTTAAGGTTAGGGTTAGGATTAAGGTTAAGGTTAAGGTTAAGGTTAGGGTTAGGTTTTGGATTAGGGTCATTCCCTGCGAGGGCAATTGTCGGAAATGTCACAGCCATCCCGGAAGCTATCCCCATGTGTGTGTGCGGCGAGTTATCACGATTACGATGGGTTGGCTAATGTGCTATCACTCACTCGAGCAGGCAAAGGTGCCCTTTGGGACATAGGTCGATAGAGCGTGCTCGTGGTGAAAATAGATTGCCCATTGAACTCTGGTTCTATTCCTGGAAATATTTTCCCTATTTCCTGGAATAATAATAATAAAGTTTTTGTTGTGTGAATCAAGTTTTTGTTTGATTGTTTTTGTCAAACTCTAATGGTTGATTTATTGGAAAAATCGAAAAGCAGACACTTAGGTAGGCTTATGGTTTACTAGCATATTTTCCAGGAAACGAACAAACCCACCCTTCACACTCGTGAAACTTACCGTCTTCCAGGCGTCAGTCCCGGGAATCCGTCCTTGTAGTTGGGGACCCGGAGGTCCAATTTCCGGAACAATAAAATACCCACCCTTCACACTCGTGAAACTTACCGTCTGCCAGGCGTCGGTCCCGGGAATCCGTCCTTGTAGTTGGGGACCCGGAGGTCCAATTTCCGGAACACGAATTTACCCACCCTTCACACTCGGGAAAGTCGACTTACCCACCATTCACTCTGAAAACACCCGCTCACTCAGGCAATGTTCGGGGGCATCTGCCTGAGGAGGGCATGCATCTCCCTCCATTTCCTGGAACCTGACCACTAGGAGACCTCGCTCACCATGCGAGCCTGTTCACCCACCGGGAGACCAGGCCCACCACGCGAGCCTGTTCACCCACCCTTAACATGGACGTCCGTTTTCGGGAAAGTCGACTTACCCACCATTCACTCTGAAAACACCCGCTCACTCAGGCAATGTTCGGGGGCATCTGCCTGAGGAGGGCATGCATCTCCCTCCATTTCCTGGAACCTGACCACTAGGAGACCTCGCTCACCATGCGAGCCTGTTCACCCACCGGGAGACCAGGCCCACCACGCGAGCCTGTTCACCCACCCTTAACATGGACGTCCGTTTTCGGGAAAGTCGACTTACCCACCATTCACTCTGAAAACACCCGCTCACTCAGGCAATGTTCGGGGGCATCTGCCTGAGGAGGGCATGCATCTCCCTCCATTTCCTGGAACCTGACCACTAGGAGACCTCGCTCACCATGCGAGCCTGTTCACCCACCGGGAGACCAGGCCCACCACGCGAGCCTGTTCACCCACCCTTAACATGGACGTCCGTTTTCGGGAAAGTCGACTTACCCACCATTCACTCTGAAAACACCCGCTCACTCAGGCAATGTTCGGGGGCATCTGCCTGAGGAGGGCATGCATCTCCCTCCATTTCCTGGAACCTGACCACTAGGAGACCTCGCTCACCATGCGAGCCTGTTCACCCACCGGGAGACCAGGCCCACCACGCGAGCCTGTTCACCCACCCTTAACATGGACGTCCGTTTTCGGGAAAGTCGACTTACCCACCATTCACTCTGAAAACACCCGCTCACTCAGGCAATGTTCGGGGGCATCTGCCTGAGGAGGGCATGCATCTCCCTCCATTTCCTGGAACCTGACCACTAGGAGACCTCGCTCACCATGCGAGCCTGTTCACCCACCGGGAGACCAGGCACACCACGCGAGCCTGTTCACCCACCCTTAACATGGACGTCCGTTTTCGGGAATGTCGACTTACCCACCATTCACTCTGAAAACACCCGCTCACTCAGGCAATGTTCGGGGGCATCTGCCTGAGGAGGGCATGCATCTCCCTCCATTTCCTGGAACCTGACCACTAGGAGACCTCGCTCACCATGCGAGCCTGTTCACCCACCGGGAGACCAGGCCCACCACGCGAGCCTGTTCACCCACCCTTAACATGGACGTCCGTTTTCGGGAAAGTCGACTTACCCACCATTCACTCTGAAAACACCCGCTCACTCAGGCAATGTTCGGGGGCATCTGCCTGAGGAGGGCATGCATCTCCCTCCATTTCCTGGAACCTGACCACTAGGAGACCTCGCTCACCATGCGAGCCTGTTCACCCACCGGGAGACCAGGCCCACCACGCGAGCCTGTTCACCCACCCTTAACATGGACGTCCGTTTTCGGGAAAGTCGACTTACCCACCATTCACTCTGAAGTGGTCCTGGTACACCGAATAATTCCATGAAACAGGCTTGGAAATCCTGGAATCTACGTTAGGGTACCGGGATCGCCAAGGAACCTTAACTTACCCGTCCCTGCCCGCTGGCTGGCGTCCTCTCTGGGCACGCGTCCTCGGTAGAGACAGCATGGAGGTCCCTTTTCTGGAAATTCGACTTACCCGTCCTTCTGTTCTGTCTTTTCCCCCAAGTCTGGCGTCTTTTCGGTTCCAAGAATCATACTTGAACTTCCTGGAATCAATCCAACCGTGGGGTACCAGTACCACCGAGCTCGATGGGGTTGCCATGGATACGGCGTTAGTTTACCCCCGTCGCCATGGATACGGCGCTAGTTTACCCCGTCGCCATGGATACGGCGCTATTTTTTCCCTGAAGTCAACGGGGCACGCCCCAGTGCCGGGAAAACGACATCCCTTTCTCTCGTAGAATTCCGATAACCCGGTCTGTTTGTCCCACAAATACAACATTAGCTTACCCGGAAATCAACGCCGTACCCCCGGTACCGGGAAAACCGCTTCCCTTTCTCTTGGAAATCTCCAACAACTGGTCATTTTTTCCATAAATACAACATCATCTTCCAGGAAATGAGCCCGGCACGGCCAGCACCGCCCCCTAGTGGCCGAAAACGGAAAAGAGAGACTAACACCTCTTTCTAACGGAACATGAGAAGGGTTAGGGTTAGGGTTAGGGTTAGGGTTAGGGTTAGGGTTAGGGTTAGGGTTAGGTTAAGGGATAAGTGCCACTTTTGAAATCGCGTCTCATTTTCCTGTGAGCATCTGAGAGACTTGAGATTCCGGCTACCCCCCCATTATCGGCCACGGGCTTTCGATTGAGACCGGAACCAAGTCTCTAGGCCACTCCCACCGGAAGTTATGGCCAAAAAAGGGGTATTTTCAGAGTTTTTGGGGGGCTCATTTTTCCCCTTAAGTGCTCATTAGTTGAGACTCCGCCTACCCCCCCATTATCGACCACGCCCGATTGATAGAGACTGGAACCAAGTCTGTGCGACATTCCTATCAAAAGTTATTGGCCAATCAAAATCCCCCATAGGAATGAATGGAGAAGTGTGAAAAATCGCCTAAGTGCCACATGGTCATATGTATGGGGGGGCGGGTTAGGGTTAGGGTTAGGGTTAGGGTTAGGGTTAGGTTAGGGTTAGGGTTAGGGTTAGGGTTAGGGTTAGGTTAAGGGATAAGTGCCACTTTTGAAATCGCGTCTCATTTTCCTGTGAGCATCTGAGAGACTTGAGATTCCGGCTACCCCCCCATTATCGGCCACGGGCTTTCGATTGAGACCGGAACCAAGTCTCTAGGCCACTCCCACCGGAAGTTATGGCCAAAAAAGGGGTATTTTCAGAGTTTTTGGGGGGCTCATTTTTCCCCTTAAGTGCTCATTAGTTGAGACTCCGCCTACCCCCCCATTATCGACCACGCCCGATTGATAGAGACTGGAACCAAGTCTGTGCGACATTCCTATCAAAAGTTATTGGCCAATCAAAATCCCCCATAGGAATGAATGGAGAAGTGTGAAAAATCGCCTAAGTGCCACATGGTCATATGTATGGGGGGGCGGGTTAGGGTTAGGGTTAGGGTTAGGGTTAGGGTTAGGGTTAGGTTAGGGTTAGGGTTAGGGTTAGGTTAAGGGATAAGTGCCACTTTTGAAATAGGGTTAGGGTTAGGGTTAGGGTTAGGGGTTAGGGTTAGGGTTAGGGTTAGGGTTAGGGTTAGGGTGGTAGGGTTAGGGTTAGGGTTAGGGTTAGGGTTAGGGTTAGGGTTTAGGGGTTAGGGGTTAGGGGTTAGGGGTTAGGGTTAGGGTTAGGGTTAGGTTAAGGGATAAGTGCCACTTTTGAAATCGCGTCTCATTTTCCTGTGAGCATCTGAGAGACTTGAGATTCCGGCTACCCCCCCATTATCGGCCACGGGCTTTCGATTGAGACCGGAACCAAGTCTCTAGGCCACTCCCACCGGAAGTTATGGCCAAAAAAGGGGTATTTTCAGAGTTTTTGGGGGGCTCATTTTTCCCCTTAAGTGCTCATTAGTTGAGACTCCGCCTACCCCCCCATTATCGACCACGCCCGATCGATAGAGACCGGAACCAAGTCTGTGCGACATTCCTATCAAAAGTTATTGGCCAATCAAAATCCCCCATAGGAATGAATGGAGAAGTGTGAAAAATCGCCTAAGTGCCACATGGTCATATGTATGGGGGGGCGGTCCCCAGGAAACCTGACCACTATATGTTTCAGGCAATTCTGAACATGATTGGTCGAGCACCGGAAGTGATTTTGATGGTCACCGAAATGGGTCATGTTGGGTATGTACAGAGAGGTCTCGAGTAGACAAGTGCCTGGACTGGGGTGTGAGGTCAGTGGGACATTGCGTTGGTGAGAGGTTAGGGTTAGGGTTAGGGTTAGGGTTAGGTTAGGGTTAGGGTTAGGGTTAGGTTAAGGGATAAGTGCCACTTTTGAAATCGCGTCTCATTTTAGGGTTAGGGTTAGGGGTTAGGGTTAGGGTTAGGTTAAGGGATAAGTGCCACTTAGGGTTAGGGTTAGGGTTAGGGGTTAGGGTTAGGGAATAGGGATGATAACCACGATGACTGATTTGAGGATGACTTATTTGTGAATAACTTTTGATAGGAAGGTCATAGAGACCTGAAACTAAGCTCCGCCCCCACTATTTCAGGCATGGCCTTTCCAACGGTACCACCCACGAGTTTATACGACGTTCCGTTCCTGAGATACGTCACTTCCTCTTTTTGAAATAGCTGTATCTCGGGAACCGTAGGTCGTAGAGACATGGGACCAAGACTGGCGCGTTCAGCACCCCCTAATTAGGTCTGACGCCACCCACTCCCGAGTCTCTACGACCTTCGGTTCCCGAGTTACAGGTCAAAACGTCCTCCCCATTGGAAATGAATGGGGTCAAAATTTCACTAAGTGTGGATGCCAAAATGTCTGATTCAGAAAGTATTTAGGAGCACGTTTCAGGTCATTTGGAGTCTTTTGGTACCACTTATGAAGTGACCTTTTTGAAAAATCTCGACACCTATGGTTAGGGTTAGGGTTAGGGTTAGGGGTTAGGGTTAGGGTTAGGGTTAGGGTTAGGTTAGGGTTAGGGTTAGGGTTAGGAATAGGGATGATAACCACGATGACTGATTTGAGGAGGGTTAGGGTTAGGGTTAGGGTTAGGGTTAGGAATAGGGATGATAACCACGATGACTAGGGTTAGGGTTAGGGTTAGGGTTAGGGTTAGGGTTAGGGTTGGGTTAGGTTAGGGTTAGGTTAGGGTTAGGGTTAGGGTTAGGGTTAGGTTTATGGATCAAAACCCCAGACCCACCAATGTAGGTCCGGGAGAATGCACGGGCCGTCCCCCAGTTAGCACCATCCCCCCTGTTCCCATATTGCATGTAAGAAGGTGGACCCCTCTTCCTATAGGATAGGGTTAGGGTTAGGGTTAGGGTTAGGGGTTAGGGTTAGGGTTAGGGTTAGGGTTAGGTTTCTGGATCAAAACCCCAGACCCACCAATGTAGGTCCGGGAGAATGCACGGGCCGTCCCCCAGTTAGCACCATCCCCCCCGTTCCCATAGTGCATGTAGGAAGGTGGACCCCTCTTCCTATAGGACACTGTGGTCCATTGTCCATCCATGTTTTGTTGTTGTTTGTTTTTGTAGGTTGCAGGTAAGTATTGTTTTTAATTTATTTTTCAGGTAAGTGTCCAGGTTTATATATCCAAATTGTGGTTGCTGTTGTTTGTTTTAGGTAGCAGGTAAGTATTTTATTTTTCCAGGTAAGTGTCCGGGTTTGTATATCCAATTGAATTGTTGTTGTTGTTGTTGTTATAATGCTTTTGTGAAGCCTTTGTTATTCTATGTTAATATATTTTTTTGTGATTTTTTTTTTTTTTGTTTTATGAATTTTTGAATTTTATACTTTTTTTGTACTTTTTTAAGTTTTTCTCAAAATAAAAGTAAATAAAATATCTCGAACTCGAGTTTTAAGAAATCCAAATATTGATTTTTATGGAGCGTGTGCCAGTCGGCAACGTTTCGATCCGCTCAGGATCTTCCTCAGGCCTGGGCACACGAAAAAAAATGTTCAGCTGTTAGGTTTGAATGAAGAGATGCTTCTCCTTCGAAGGGCAGTGGCTGAATGAGCTGCCTTCTCTGTCTCCCTTATATACCCTCCCAAGTTCCGTACGGAAATTTTTCTAAGCAGTGTTTGAATTGGTGTGAAATTAACCCCCTAAATGCCAAATGGCTTTGGAATTGTTGTATTATCTACTATGTGAAGGGTTAGGGTTAGGGTTAGGGTTAGGGTTAGGGTTAGGGTTAGGTTGGGGGATATAGGAACCCGGGAATGAATCCCGGGTGATGCACGGTCCGATCACTGTGGATGGCCAGTCCCCCTCCCCATCTTGCTAAATAGCGTTTAAGTCAAGTCGCCTTTGTTATATCAAGTATAAATATATATTTTTTTGTTCTTTTTGTTTTTTTCTTTTTTTATTTTGTTTTTTTCATTTTTTTGGTTTGGCTTTTGGAATGTCCAATTATCGGTTAACCTATATTCATTTTGGTCCCTAGGTGGCGCTCGCGACGTTTCGTCCTCATTTGGGACTTCTTCAGGCTAGCCACCTGGACCTGTTTGAGGAGGAGGAGATGTTGCTCCTTCGCTGCCTCTGCCAAACTGAGCTGCTTGCATTGTATCCCTCTATTTATACCCTCCCTCCGAAATTTCGTGTCGAATTGAATTTTTTCCGTGTCCCTTGAATTTAGTTGTTTTTGGCCCATATTCCCATTTCAAATTGTGTTTTAACCCTTTCTTTTCCCTTTTCAGATTCCAATTGTAATTATTAATACCAAGGTAAGTATTATTTGTGTTTTAATTTAATAAAAATGTATTTATTTAATTATTTTTGACTTTCTACAGGTATCCCACCTTTTTCCTTTCTCTGATATTCCCATCATAATTCCATCTCTCTATGCTCCCGATTTGGGAGTCTTACAAGGCATCTTTCCATTCCTTCAGTCTTCTTTCCTAGTTTTCCCGATCCCTATTCCAAATTCCCAATTCCCATATGTTTTCATCCCTCCCCGTCATCCAATTCCCCTCACTTTTCCTTCCTTCTTTCCACACTTCTATCCCGGATTCAAGCGTACCTCACATGTTTATTTTGCCATATGTGGGGTCATAGGCCATGTGGAAAGTGCCAAGCATGTTGAAGTTGCCATATGGGAGGTCATAGGCCATGCGGCATGTGTATCCCGGATTGGGATGTCGGTCCTCAGGGGACAATATTCGGGGACAGAAGGTCTCTATTAGGGTTAGGATAGGATTGGGGGTTAGGGTTAGGGTTTGGGAGTCAAATTTAGGGTTAGGTCAAAGGTGCTAGGGTTAGGGTTAGGGTTAGGGTTAGGTTTAGGCCATAATCAGGCTTGGTTAGGATTAGGGCTAGGGTTCAGGTTAGGCCATAATCAGGCTTGGGTAGGATTGGGGTTAGGTTTAGGGTTAAATAGGGGTTAGGGTTAGGGTTAGGGTTAGGGTTAGGGTTAGGGTAGGGTTAGGGTTAGGGTTAGGGTTAGGGTTAGGGTTAGGGTTAGGGGGTTAGGGTTAGGGTTAGGGTTAGGGTTAGGGTTAGGTGAGGGGACAAGAGGCCCGACCCCCTTAAGGGGGAAGGTACGTGCACTCGCCACCCCTCGGACAAGCCCCCTCCCCCACATACTCGTCCCCCCGTCCCCCTATTATGTGCCATAATCGGCTTAATTATATTGGTCAAGTCGCCTTTGTTATATCAAGTATCATAGTTTTTTTGTTTTTTTATTTTTCCATTTTTTTGGTTTTTTTTCCTTTATTTTTGTTGTTGTTTTCTTCCCCCCTTGTTTAGGTTAACCATGATCTTCTGTGTGTGCCCTGTAGCTACGTTTCGACTCTACTTGGTCTTCATCAGGCTGGGCACACACGGTATGGGATGTTTCCCCTTCAATGTCTTCCACCCAAATGAGGCAGTGTGGCGCTCCTCCTTATATACTCTCCCGTTCCGTCCGTAACTTTTTTCTGCCGAATATTTTTCTTAGTTCCCGTAAGTCCCTCCCCTCCCCCTCTTCCCAACTTCCTTCCGTTATCTTCTGTATCAGGCTTAGTTTACGTCACTTCTTTCGTGTTTACGTCTTCAGCTGGTATTTATTTTTGTTTGTGTCTTCAGCTGGTATTTATTTATTCTTGTTGCTGGTATTTTTCTTCAGCTTAGCTGGCATTTTCCTTCAGCTTTTTAGATCCCCCAGTATTACTTTTTCTGTCCTTTAGTTAGGCTTCAGTTTTCTTGGTCTCCCAGGTTGGGTTTAGGGTTGGAAGTTAGGGCTAGGGTTAGGGTTAGGGTTAGGGTTATGTCCCAAATAGGGTTAGGGTTACGTCCCAATTAGGGTTAATTTAGGTTTAGGTCCTCCACTTGGGTTTGGTTAGGGTTAGGGTAGAGCAGAGGGCAGGTTATCCTCCTTAATTAGGTTTTAGGGTTACTGGGCGGAGGGGAAGCAGAGGGGGAGGGGGCTCATCAGTCCGAAGGAGGCCCTGGCGGGTTAGGTGAGGGGACAAGAGGCCCGACCCCCTTAAGGGGGAAGGTACGTGCACTCGCCACCCCTCGGACAAGCCCCCTCCCCCACATACTCGTCCCCCCGTCCCCCTATTATGTGCCATAATCGGCTTAATTATATTGGTCAAGTCGCCTTTGTTATATCAAGTATCATAGTTTTTTTGTTTTTTTATTTTTCCATTTTTTTGGTTTTTTTTCCTTTATTTTTGTTGTTGTTTTCTTCCCCCCTTGTTTAGGTTAACCATGATCTTCTGTGTGTGCCCTGTAGCTACGTTTCGACTCTACTTGGTCTTCATCAGGCTGGGCACACACGGTATGGGATGTTTCCCCTTCAATGTCTTCCACCCAAATGAGGCAGTGTGGCGCTCCTCCTTATATACTCTCCCGTTCCGTCCGTAACTTTTTTCTGCCGAATATTTTTCTTAGTTCCCGTAAGTCCCTCCCCTCCCCCTCTTCCCAACTTCCTTCCGTTATCTTCTGTATCAGGCTTAGTTTACGTCACTTCTTTCGTGTTTACGTCTTCAGCTGGTATTTATTTTTGTTTGTGTCTTCAGCTGGTATTTATTTATTCTTGTTGCTGGTATTTTTCTTCAGCTTAGCTGGCATTTTCCTTCAGCTTTTTAGATCCCCCAGTATTACTTTTTCTGTCCTTTAGTTAGGCTTCAGTTTTCTTGGTCTCCCAGGTTGGGTTTAGGGTTGGAAGTTAGGGCTAGGGTTAGGGTTAGGGTTAGGGTTATGTCCCAAATAGGGTTAGGGTTACGTCCCAATTAGGGTTAATTTAGGTTTAGGTCCTCCACTTGGGTTTGGTTAGGGTTAGGGTAGAGCAGAGGGCAGGTTATCCTCCTTAATTAGGTTTTAGGGTTACTGGGCGGAGGGGAAGCAGAGGGGGAGGGGGCTCATCAGTCCGAAGGAGGCCCTGGCGGGTTAGGTGAGGGGACAAGAGGCCCGACCCCCTTAAGGGGGAAGGTACGTGCACTCGCCACCCCTCGGACAAGCCCCCTCCCCCACATACTCGTCCCCCCGTCCCCCTATTATGTGCCATAATCGGCTTAATTATATTGGTCAAGTCGCCTTTGTTATATCAAGTATCATAGTTTTTTTGTTTTTTTATTTTTCCATTTTT
>NW_026910280.1:32500-35000 GCF_963691925.1 Scomber scombrus | reverse complement strand
TTTTTGTTTTATGAATTTTTTTGAATTTTATACTTTTTTTGTACTTTTATAAGTTTTCTCAAATTAAAGTAAATAAAATATCTCGAACTCGAGTTTTAAGAATTCAAATATTGATTTTTATGAAGCGTGTGCCAGTCGGCAACGTTAGGGTTAGGGTTAGGGTTAGGGTTAGGGTTAGGGTTAGGGTTAGGGTTAGGGTTAGGTTAAGGGATAAGTGCCACTTTTGAAATCGCGTCTCATTTTCCTGTGAGCATCTGAGAGACTTGAGATTCCGGCTACCCCCCCATTATCGGCCACGGGCTTTCGATTGAGACCGGAACCAAGTCTCTAGGCCACTCCCACCGGAAGTTATGGCCAAAAAAGGGGTATTTTCAGAGTTTTTGGGGGGCTCATTTTTCCCCTTAAGTGCTCATTAGTTGAGACTCCGCCTACCCCCCCATTATCGACCACGCCCGATCGATAGAGACCGGAACCAAGTCTGTGCGACATTCCTATCAAAAGTTATTGGGTTAGGGTTAGGGTTAGGGTTAGGGTTAGGGTTAGGGTTAGGGTTAGGGTTAGGGGTTAGGGGTTAGGGGTTAGGGTTAGGGTTAGGGTTAGGGTTAGGGTTAGGGTTAGGGGTTAGGGGTTAGGGTTAGGGTTAGGGTTAGGGTTAGGGTTAGGTTTTTGGATCAAAACCCCAGACCCACCAATGTAGGTCCGGGAGAATGCACGGGCCGTCCCCCAATTAGCACCATCCCCCCTGTTCCCATATTGCATGTAGGTAGGCGGACGCCTCTTCCTGTAGGACACCGTGGTCCAATGTCCATCCATGTTTTGTTGTTGTTTGTTTTTAGGTAGCAGGTAAGTATTGTTTTATTTTAAGGTAAGTGTCCAGGTTTGTATTTAGCCAAATTGTGGTTGCTGTTGTTTGTTTCAGGTAGCAGGTAAGTATGGTTTTTTCAGGTAAGTATCCGGGTTTGTGTTTCAATTAAATTGATGTAGTTGTTTGTATAATGTTTTTGTGAAGCCTTTGTTATTCTAGGTTAATATATTTTTTTGTGATTTTTTTGTTTTTTTGAATTTTTTGTTTTTATACTTTTTTTGTACTTTTTTAAGTTTTCTCAAAATAAAATTAAATAAAATATCTCGAACTCGAGTTTTATGAAATCCAAATATTAATTTTTATAAAGCGTGTGCCAGTCGGCAACGTTTCGATCCGCTCAGGATCTTCCTCAGGCCTGGGCACACGAAAAAAATGCAGCTGTTTTGTTTGAATGAGGAGATGCTTCTCCTTCGAAGGGCAGTGGCTGAATGAGCTGCCTTCTCTGTCTCCCTTATATATCCTCTCCAGTTCTCGTACGGAACTTTTTCTAACCTCTATCTGAATGGTGTGTAATTAACCCCCTAAATGCCAAATGGCTTTGGAAATGTTGTATTAACCCCTATGTTAAGATTATTACCCTTGATATATTACATCTTCTAGAGTGTTAAGTAATATATATATATATTTATTTATTAATTTATTCATTAAAATTATAATATTATATATGCTATTGTTGTGTCTTGATTTCTTCCTTTCTAGGGTTGAGTTTAGGAGCTACGGTTGAGCTCATGGTTAGGGTTAGGTTTGGGCCAGGATTGGGCTTAGGGTTAGGGATGTGGTTGAGTTCAGAATTAGGGCCAGGGCTGGGCTTAGGTTTAGTCCAAGATTGGGTTTAAAGTAAAACCAGGGTTGGGTTTAGGATTAGGGTTAGGTTTAGGTTTGTGTAAAGGGGTGTGGTTAGGTTTAGGGTAAGTGCCAGGGCTGGGCTTAGGGTTAGGTTTAGTGTAAAGGTTAGGTTTTAGGTTTAGGTTTTAGGGTTAGGGGTGTGGTTAGGTTTAGGGTAAGTGCCAAGGCTAGGCTTAAGACAGAGGGTGGGGTCTAATATCCATTTAGGAGGAAATAATAAGTCCCGTCTTCCTGGGACGCAGATTGATTGGACTATGTACCGTAACTACCTGTGGTTTGACTGCTTTGTCCAATAGATTGCGGGACCAATCCCCAAGTTGGTCCTCCCAATTGTTTGTTTCAGGAGGAGTGGGAGGATCTGGGGTGATTTTTGACCACTCTCGTTCCATTTCGTCTGTCCAAATAAATTTGTTGCTGTTGGGAGTAGAAGTAGGAGGATCAATTTGGGTACCTGTCTGGGTTCCCTGTCTCTCCAATGAAGTCCCCTCTGAACCAGCAGTCATGTTTGGTGTGGTTTCCGTAGGTGAATCAGGCGATTTAAGTGGTGGATCAGGTGATTTAGGTGGTGGATCAGGTGTCTTTGGTGCTTTGGTCTGTTTCTGTGGTTGCTGTATCTTCTCCGTAATGACTGGTGTTTTGAGTGGTGTCTGTGTTTGAACAGCTGTGTCCTTTTTGGTCACTCCACAGGAATCCCCTGATGTCTTGTGTGGTGTAGGCTGTCCCTGTGCCTGTGGTTGTGGTGTCGTCACAGCCGTGACCGGTGTTGTGTTTCGTGGAGCCTGTATCTGG
>NW_026910280.1:0-2500 GCF_963691925.1 Scomber scombrus | reverse complement strand
GGTTAGGGTTAGGGTTAGGGTTAGGGTTAGGGTTAGGGTTAGGGTTAGGGTTAGGGTTAGGGTTAGGGTTAGGGTTAGGGTTAGGGTTAGGGTTAGGGTTGGGGTTGGGGTTGGGGTTGGGGTTGGGGTTGGGGTTGGGGTTGGGGTTGGGGTTGGGGTTAGGGTTAGGGTTAGGGTTAGGGTTAGGGTTAGGGTTAGGGTTAGGGTTAGGGTTAGGGTTAGGGTTAGGGTTAGGGTTAGGGTTAGGGTTAGGGTTAGGGTTAGGGTTAGGGTTAGGGTTAGGGTTAGGGTTAGGGTTAGGGTTAGGGTTAGGGTTAGGGTTAGGGTTAGGGTTAGGGTTAGGGTTAGGGTTAGGGTTAGGGTTAGGGTTAGGGTTAGGGTTAGGGTTAGGGTTAGGGTTAGGGTTAGGGTTAGGGTTAGGGTTAGGGTTAGGGTTAGGGTTAGGGTTAGGGTTAGGGTTAGGGTTAGGGTTAGGGTTAGGGTTAGGGTTAGGGTTAGGGTTAGGGTTAGGGTTAGGGTTAGGGTTAGGGTTAGGGTTAGGGTTAGGGTTAGGGTTAGGGTTAGGGTTAGGGTTAGGGTTAGGGTTAGGGTTAGGGTTAGGGTTAGGGTTAGGGTTAGGGTTAGGGTTAGGGTTAGGTTAGGGTTAGGGTTAGGGTTAGGGTTAGGGTTAGGGTTAGGGTTAGGGTTAGGGTTAGGGTTAGGGTTAGGGTTAGGGTTAGGGTTAGGGTTAGGGTTAGGGTTAGGGTTAGGGTTAGGGTTAGGGTTAGGGTTAGGGTTAGGGTTAGGGTTAGGGTTAGGGTTAGGGTTAGGGTTAGGGTTAGGGTTAGGGTTAGGGTTAGGGTTAGGGTTAGGGTTAGGGTTAGGGTTAGGGTTAGGGTTAGGGTTAGGGTTAGGGTTAGGGTTAGGGTTAGGGTTAGGGTTAGGGTTAGGGTTAGGGTTAGGGTTAGGGTTAGGGTTAGGGTTAGGGTTAGGGTTAGGGTTAGGGTTAGGGTTAGGGTTAGGGTTAGGGTTAGGGTTAGGGTTAGGGTTAGGGTTAGGGTTAGGGTTAGGGTTAGGGTTAGGGTTAGGGTTAGGGTTAGGGTTAGGGTTAGGGTTAGGGTTAGGGTTAGGGTTAGGGTTAGGGTTAGGGTTAGGGTTAGGGTTAGGGTTAGGGTTAGGGTTAGGGTTAGGGTTAGGGTTAGGGTTAGGGTTAGGGTTAGGGTTAGGGTTAGGGTTAGGGTTAGGGTTAGGGTTAGGGTTAGGGTTAGGGTTAGGGTTAGGGTTAGGGTTAGGGTTAGGGTTAGGGTTAGGGTTAGGGTTAGGGTTAGGGTTAGGGTTAGGGTTAGGGTTAGGGTTAGGGTTAGGGTTAGGGTTAGGGTTAGGGTTAGGGTTAGGGTTAGGGTTAGGGTTAGGGTTAGGGTTAGGGTTAGGGTTAGGGTTAGGGTTAGGGTTAGGGTTAGGGTTAGGGTTAGGGTTAGGGTTAGGGTTAGGGTTAGGGTTAGGGTTAGGGTTAGGGTTAGGGTTAGGGTTAGGGTTAGGGTTAGGGTTAGGGTTAGGGTTAGGGTTAGGGTTAGGGTTAGGGTTAGGGTTAGGGTTAGGGTTAGGGTTAGGGTTAGGGTTAGGGTTAGGGTTAGGGTTAGGGTTAGGGTTAGGGTTAGGGTTAGGGTTAGGGTTAGGGTTAGGGTTAGGGTTAGGGTTAGGGTTAGGGTTAGGGTTAGGGTTAGGGTTAGGGTTAGGGTTAGGGTTAGGGTTAGGGTTAGGGTTAGGGTTAGGGTTAGGGTTAGGGTTAGGGTTAGGGTTAGGGTTAGGGTTAGGGTTAGGGTTAGGGTTAGGGTTAGGGTTAGGGTTAGGGTTAGGGTTAGGGTTAGGGTTAGGGTTAGGGTTAGGGTTAGGGTTAGGGTTAGGGTTAGGGTTAGGGTTAGGGTTAGGGTTAGGGTTAGGGTTAGGGTTAGGGTTAGGGTTAGGGTTAGGGTTAGGGTTAGGGTTAGGGTTAGGGTTAGGGTTAGGGTTAGGGTTAGGGTTAGGGTTAGGGTTAGGGTTAGGGTTAGGGTTAGGGTTAGGGTTAGGGTTAGGGTTAGGGTTAGGGTTAGGGTTAGGGTTAGGGTTAGGGTTAGGGTTAGGGTTAGGGTTAGGGTTAGGGTTAGGGTTAGGGTTAGGGTTAGGGTTAGGGTTAGGGTTAGGGTTAGGGTTAGGGTTAGGGTTAGGGTTAGGGTTAGGGTTAGGGTTAGGGTTAGGGTTAGGGTTAGGGTTAGGGTTAGGGTTAGGGTTAGGGTTAGGGTTAGGGTTAGGGTTAGGGTTAGGGTTAGGGTTAGGGTTAGGGTTAGGGTTAGGGTTAGGGTTAGGGTTAGGGTTAGGGTTAGGGTTAGGGTTAGGGTTAGGGTTAGGGTTAGGGTTAGGGTTAGGGTTAGGGTTAGGGTTAGGGTTAGGGTTAGGGTTAGGGTTAGGGTTAGGGTTAGGGTTAGGGTTAGGGTTAGGGTTAGGGTTAGGGTTAGGGTTAGGGTTAGGTTAGGGTTAGGGTTAG